>NC_142931.1:51536688-51571688 GCF_046866305.1 Octopus bimaculoides | reverse complement strand
AGGGATTACGTGGAAGCTTCCTTGTGTCTCAAGTGTACCCTACTTGCCTCTGTTATATTCAGATATTCAGATATTTCAATGACACCTCAAAATAGATAAAGACGAAGACAATGATGATGATGATGTGGAAGTAGATGTGCTGACAGTGGTGGTGGTGGTGGTGGTGATTGTTATCACCGTGTTATGTTTGGTAGATGTTACTTTCACGAGCGAGGGAGTAAGTGCGTCTAGAGGTGGGAGTGCGTAGAAGTGTGTACATATGAATGTGGGTGCGGTGGGGGCAAAGTGTACTGAGTACAAAAGTTTCCCTTAAATGTTAAACTATACCACATTCTTTCTCTACCTTCTCCCTTAGCTCTATTTCCTTCTCTACTTTTTCTTTTACTTTCACTTTATCAAATACTCTCGCTTTCTCTCTGTGTCTCCCTCCCTCCCTCAGTCTTCCTTTCCGTCTATATGTGTATCTATCTGCTGATTGTTCTCGTTCTCTTTCTGCCTTTTGAAAAGCAGATTCCAATGTTCTCAAATTCTGAAGAATCACAGCTGCAGCTTCAACGCTGATGTAGAAAACCGACCTCAAACAGCGAAATATCTAAGTCGACCAGAATGATGATCGAATTCACAACACGAGGCCGATGAAATTACTCTTGCTTACACCGACACCCACACGCACGAGCGTACACACCCACCCGCCATACAGACACCTCACATAAAATGACACACATGTATATCCGCATTATCATGAGCCCAAGGTGTTTAGAATTTTATCTAACCTTTTCCACCGCCTCTAACACACGTAGACAAATACACCCCACCTCCGATACATGCGCGCTACGACATTCATACACACACATACGTACACACACACACTCACACATACATACATACATACATATATACATACATACATACAAAGGCGTGGCTGTGTGGTAAGAAGCTTGCTTCCTAACCACATGGTTCCGGGTTCAGTACCATTGCGTGGCTCCTTGGGTAAGTGTCTTCTACTATAGCCTGAGACCGACCAAAGCCTTCTGAGTGGATTTGGTAGACATAAGCTAACCAAGAACAAAATAGCAACACCAGCAGCGACAGCAGCGGCAGCGACGACGACGAAATTAATGACAACGAACAACATCGACTCTTCAGTTTGTATTTTCAAATTGGTTTCATCGATGTAGAGAGTTTCCATTAGCCTATAAATTCTGATAACTAGTGAGCCGCTTCTCTGTCTCTCAACCTATTTAGAAACATTAGCTAAAACTTGCACAAATGACACCTTACCATCTTTTAAGGAAAGATATACTAGCGAACGAAATCTACTAAAATCGGGGCTCACAGCTAGACTGATTTCCTCGTTCAGGATTGCCCTGATACTAAACAACACAACAACTAATGTGATATTAGTTTTAAACGTTAGTATTGTAAGATCAATTTCAATCCCTCAGTTCATACTTTGTGGGTATTTAATGTCTTTGAAAGACTATCAACATATGCAAAACATCCCTGACGTCCAGCCTTTAACCTATATTCTAATTGAGGCATATTTGATAAAGCCTGTTTCTCTAGCAGGGCGTAGTTCTTTTTTAGGCCTAAAATTAAAGGCATTCGAGCTGAGGATACCCCGTGTTTTTCACTAACTTTATCCAGTTATAAGTATATCTAAAAGTACTCTTCAACGACTTATTTTTTCTTTTTAATATGATAAATTATGACCTGAGAAGCTCTCTACTCGAACCACATTGTACCTAGGACTATATTATCTAAGATGTCCTTCCCTTTCAAAAACAATAGGGTGCGATTTGAGATTCACTGCTATTTGTAGTATAATGCCTAGAGACTCTCTACATTATACTGTAAGAAAAGCAACAAAAATATAACCTTGACATCTGAAAAGAAATTTTATAATGGATACCAAGTTTTCATTTTTTTTTTTTTTCATGTCTCATTCGCTTCTCTGAATGCTTCAATATATTCAAGCATTTTCTAATATCACAAAGAATTCAAAGGCCTAAATTTAATGTACTATCTGCTCCTCTCTCCTAGGCCCTACACACATCTACTGCCTACATCAAATCCAGATGTGTTTCGAAATTTATTCAAATGTGTTCTTAATGGGATTGACAATACTGGTTTTAAACATAAGCTACATATTTTAGAAGCTGGTAAAGTAGATTGTAGCGAACTATAAAATAACTTGACTGATAGTTATTTTATCAACATCTGAAGGATGAAACTCAAAGTCGACCCCTATCTCGGGTTTCTACTTCATAGCATAAAAAGATATAAAAAGGTATTTATAAACATAGTAAGATATTTTGTCCGGAATTCTACTGATTCTAATAATCCTCCAGAGATTTGGAGACTCATTCACCCCCACCACACACACACACGCGCGCGCAAAAGTTTATCGACCTTGGAAAAATAAAAGCCGACCAAAGCAATACTTGAAAATAGACGGTGAAGACGTTTTGTTTGACATTTTATCATTCCACTACTCCATCACACTCTGTAATATCCTTTCCATTATTGGTACAAGGCCTGAAATTTGGGGGAGAGGGCTAGTCGATTACATCGACCCCAGTACATAACTGGTACTTATTTTATCGTCTCCGAAAGGATGAACTTCAAATTCGACTTCGACGGAATTTGAATTCCGAATGTAAAGACCGACGAAATGCTGCGAACCATTTTGTCCGGCGTGCTAACAATTCTGCTAATATAGATAACAATGTATGAGTTCTATCAGAAGACATGAGTGGCAACGGGCAATAATATATCTCTTTTGACAAATTATCCAAGTATTAAAACAGACAGCAGAATTGAAAACAAGCAATTGTGAATTGGACCCTTGTGAGTGATAAAAAAAGAAATGATGCAGAAAAATATATAACCAAAACTTCAGGACGTGGTACACTCATATATAAGATACTGTATATAGCACTACTAACACTGGCCACATATTATGTGGAGTACTTTCAACACAATAGAAAAACAAAAACAAAACAACGCTACACGTACCCAAAACACACAATGTTGCGCTTGGTTGTGCAATCAAAGCACGCAATAAAAATAAGACTACAGAAAAAATGTTTTCTTTATTTGCCGCAAGAGTAGCGTACGAGGGACATTACAAAGAAGAAATACAGGCAGTGGGTGGTTATACTAATAATAATAGACTTCAGTAAGTTAAAATGGTATTATTTTGAAGACTGTTTAGAAATCGCATAAAAACACATAAACGCACAGGCTCATACACATAAACAAACGCGCGCTCATGCGCACGCACGCACACACACACGCACACACACACACACACACACACACACACACAGAGTCATACAAACAAGCTTTTAAAGGATATTTGTTAAGCAAGAAACCATAAAATATCATTGACAATTTTACAAAGCTATGGAAATAAACCTGTTAGATTTAGTAGCAGTAATTCAAGGAAGGGCGGATTAGATAAATAAAGGTTCTTATTATATATTTATTTATTCATCTCTTAATTCTATCAAGGGAGCTTGGTTTTCATTGCTAACAGTGATGGTATTGAATTCGATATAGTCTGTACTAGTATTATTGTTGCTGTTGTTATTGGTATTTGGTCGTTGTTGCTGATTAACCCCAGGGTAGCTCGGACTGCGCAAACCTATGCCCAAAAGTTCAATCATGACCATGCCAACGTTTTCCTGAGTATTGCATGCCTAAAGCTACATTTTCTTATGTGTCACTCCTTTTGTAAGATATTAGCATGCGATATAAAATTTGCCTGATATTTCTAGAAGGTTTGTACGGTCACATAGAGGCTACTTCGTAGAATCATCAGAGCGATAAGGACAGCGCACATCACCTTTAATTTTTTTGAGGGCTTCTGAGATTGATGGAAGGAAGACAGGAATGTGTCCTCCAACCAGACTTCGGGCCTGTATGTTTGCAATAGAATCAACGCCACTAAAATCAGGCAACGATCAGTTGTTGGAATTAAGCCAGACAACGGTTTATACATGCGAACATTATACAAATCGGAACACAAAACAATAAAAATATTCAAAGATATGACGAAATATTAATTTTCAAAAGATAGAAAAATATGTATACCCTAAAAGATGATTTGCTATATTCAATATATGGTGAGACCGCCCTTGCTTTCAATGACTGCATTAAGTCTTCTGGGCATAGAGTTGACTAAGTTTCCGCATATAACCGATGAGATCGACCTCCATTCACCCTGAATGATGTCTTTCAGCTGTTACATTGCGGGGTTTTTTCTCCTCAACCATCCTTTTCAAAACACCCCACAGATATTCAATTGGGTTAAAATCAGGTGACATGGTAGGCCAAGGCAATGCCTTTACCTTTTTTATCTGATATAAACTTAGTCGTTATCTTTGATGTGTGTTAAGGGTCATTATCATGTTGGAACATGGAATGTCTTCCTAGTTCCTTGATGCTTTTCAACATTGTTTTCCGCAATATGTCACAACAAAGCCTTGAATCCACTGTTCTCTCAGTAAATATGAGTCCTCCCATATCAGCTGCACTCTTGCATCCCCAAAGCATAATACTTCCGCCGCCGTGTTTCACGGTAGGCACGGTGCATTTGTCTATACTATCTTCACCTAGTAGTTTAATACCATCTGACCCAAAGAAGTTGATTTTAGTCTCGTTTGAAAATTGAATTTTATTCCGAACCTCTTTCCCCTTACTCACATGGGTTTCGGCAATAGAAAAACGGCTTGATTTGTGTCTGGTAGCGAGAAGTTTCCTACGAGGAATGCGTCCATGAAGATCACACTGGTTCAAACAGCGAACTGTTTGGGCGGATATATTCGTTTCATTTACAGAAGACACTTCATAGGTGAAAGATGAAGCGGTACGACACCGGTCGTACATCAATCACGTAACGTTAGATCTGGCGAATATCACGTGCAGTTAAAATAGAAGGACGACCTGGACGATGTTTATTGCTTAGCTGTCCAGTAGCTTTGTACTTCTGAATTACTTTGGTAACTATGTTTACATTAATATGTATTTGTTTGCTAACTTGTATCCTGAACCATTCTTGTGCAAATTCAAAAATAATTTTCTTCAAATTTTTAGACAATTCTTTTCCTTTTGGTGTAATTTTAATCTCAATGAAGAAGATTCTCACCACGGTACACATGTCAGAAATCCTGCAGATGCAGTATCAATGACCGGTGCAAAAATTTCAGGAGAAATAATTTATTAGAATTGAAATTATCAGCAATACCTGAATTTAGTTAAAAAAAAAAAAAAGATAAAATATTGTATATAACAAATTTCTTTTAGGGTGTACATATTTTTGTAACGTTTGAAAATTAATCTTTCGTTCATATCTATGAAATCTTTATTGGTTTGTGTTCGAAATTTGTATAATGCTTCCAAGTATAATATATTTTATTCAATATAAATTTAGTTTGATTTCCTTCGATATTACCAGAATAATGGCAATTTTACTGAATTTTTTTATGAGTGTATATACTTCTGTGAGATACTATATATATATATATATATATATATATATATATATATATATATATATATATATATATATATATATATATATATATATGCATGTATGTATGTATATTTGTATTAGACAAACCCACAATTTATCTAAGGCAGATATTTACTGACTGACAGTGACTCAACAGACAGACGTAGCCAAGATTGTATATTTATGCTTGTGGTTCCCAACCATTTCTTTTTTTTTTTTGCCTCTGTCTATCCGTCTGTCTCTCTCACGGATAAAGAGAGGGATGAGAGAGACAGACAAATGTATAATAAACACATTCCACACTCTCACACACATACACATACAGAGGCCATACACACACACACACACACACACACACATACACGGGTCAATCTACAAAAATAAAAGTATCATCTGATTGTTATAATTATTATAGAACTAGTATTAGTGTAGATTTTGAATAAATATCACTTAGCTATTGCCACATGTACGTCATTTTACTGTGAAATTATGTCCCGTGGTTAAACTGCAAGTTTTTCTGCAGCATGGAATGAATACTGGACTAATTTCATTCTTCTTACAACTCATCAGTTCGTTCAACTCATTGATATAAATGATAAAGATTTATGATCCAACTGAAATTACCGTTACGATTAGATGTGTCATTCATACATTTTAATGACCAGAATTCCACTGCCGGAAGTCATACACTACGACAACATTCAATTATTTTAACTAAGCACAAGGTTTGTAGATTGATAGAGATAAGGGAAGAGAGCTGATGCAACATGCATGTCTTTCCTGATGTGTCACTGTTGTTATAGTTGTGCTGCAAATCAATCCTAATTGACCTGACATTTGAGCAAAGACGTTCCATAATCGACCATTACACCTCAATTTTTCAGAAATAATGTACCTAAGAATACATGATACAATGTTCTAATGCGTCCGTTTTTATTTTTCATCTTGTCTTTCTTCTTAAAAGGAAATTTGAGGGAAATCTAGATATTATTTCTAGCAAGTTGTGTCAGAACGCAAGAGACTCCTTCGTTGGATTATCTCCTGAAGAACTATTTAATGGGAAAAGTAGAATACCGTAAAAATATTACAAAAAGAAAAAAAGAAAGGTGGGGAAGGCTAAGATAAAGAGATGGTCTGAGTGAGAAATAGGAATTAATGAATGTAAATGGTCATTCACTGGTAGCCAAACAATGAATTAAAAGACTAAATCTTCGCTCGTATATGAATACTGGTGCATAATGAATTCGAATTTGCGCCCAAGATCACCCATCGTAGTAGAGAGTAGGAAGGATTAGGTCAATTCAAATTCTTGAGTGGTGTTTATGTGAACGTGAAGGAACGCAATTAAATATCGCAACATGTTTTGTACATCGTTCTACATACGGTTTGAGAAGGTTCGTTGCTCGTTATACTGGCTGCTCTTGACGAGGTTAGAATCAAGAGCTCTACATATTACGCAACAATGTGTGTTGCTGTTTAGCGTCAGATCAGTTCTAATCGAGCATAACTATGGCCAAACATTTTTCGTACCAAGTCCAATCCGTCTTTAAATCTATCTATTTATCTATCTATCTATCTATCTTTCAAGAACTATATTTTCCTACGTATTCTTCCATTTTTAGAACGCTTCTTATAGAGTGAATTGAATGAATGTAGCAGCTATTTCTAGTAGACTGCGTAGACCCACCCACGTTAACTCGAGGAATGTGTGTCTATGTATGTATGTATGTATGTATGTATGTATGTATGTGTATCTATGTATGTATCTATGTATGTATGTGGTGCGTGATAGATGTCATATGTGATTTGAGAGTATACATACTGTAGTAAAGAACAGACCAGTAATGCTCTCTCTGTCTACGACGGCTGGGAAACATCAGTGCGAGCTATCCAAATTGACGTTGTTATTGGTATTGTTGTTTGTTACTTTTTACGATATAGTTGTTGTTGTTGTTGTGGCAGTTCAAGAGATTACTACACATTTCTGTCACCTGAAACGAGGTGATCAGGTTTCCTTCAAAAGAAGTATGTCAAAGTTCGTGAGCAGATGTCGTTGACAGTTAGCTATTTACCTCCCCCACCTCTCTCTCTCTCTCTCTCCTTCACTCCCTTATCTATTCCTTGCTCTCTTTCCCTTTCTAATCACCCTTGTATTACCCACCTCTCTCCTTGAAAGACTAAGGTCTTAGAAAAATATTGCCTCAATTTCCTTTTTTGCCTCTTGCTTTTGCTTTAGGTTTCTATTACTTGCACTGTGATGATAATGACGACGAGGACGACGATAATGAAACTGACGACGACTTTGACTTTGTAAACACCTCCTCCTCCTCCTCACTATCATCATCATCGTCGTCTTCTCCGTCGTCCTCCTCATCATCACTATCATCATCATTAACAACAATAACAAGCACTACCACAGCAAGATCTGAACGTAATCACATTTGATTTTTCGGTCGGACTAACGGCCGTTTGGTGGCAAATGCCACAAAGTGTTAGTTATTTCACCTTTGTCTCCCTTCCCATATACCGCTCTAGTCTTTCCTTCTTTTCAACCACCTGGCCACTAGATGGATATCCCGTTTGTTAGAGCAATACAAACGACTAGTGATGTTATCAGTTAAGCTTTCAGGTACCCAAGTACTGCATGGCACTGTCGTGTTGTATGCTATTTATTTGCAAGTCACTTTCTCAATTCAAATGCGTAAAAGGCAGCGTGGAATCCTTCATGCTAGAAATAATAGGTAAATTTTCCTCAGCTCATGCATATCCAATCATCTTAAAGCAGGAATAACGGATACATTAGATAATGTAGTTGTAGATATGTAATGTCTGAAATACAAAACCGGATTGCCATGGTTGGAAGATCTTCGATTATAGGTCACTTCAATCGGAACGGGCAGTGAATGAAAAGAAGAAGCAGAAGAAGAAGCAGAAGAAGAAGAAGAAGAAGAAGAAGAAGAAGAAGAAGAAGAAGAAGAAGAAGAAAGATAATAATAATAGTAGTAGTAGTAGTAGTAGTAGTAGTAGTAGTAGCCCTGATGCAGTACTAGGCAGTGGCTCTCTTGGCTTCTGATCTTAACTGATTGGAAGTGTTACAATGTATATTGTTTTGTCTAGGTATACAAGATAGGCTACAGCAAATATTCTGCTCAGTACCACAGATGTACTTGTCAGTTGTTTGACCTTAACCTGTTGAACATGTCCCTTAGTCGCTGACGATGTGCATCTCTGGTCACAAGCAGAAGTAGTGCGGGAGCATCATAGCCATGTGTTGAGGAATTCTTTGAGTAATACAGTTCTATATTTAAGAGATGAGGAATTATGTACATTATTTACAATTGACGGATATTTGTCCTCATCTTGTTTGTTGTTAACACAACCTTTCGGCTGATATACCCTCCAGCCTTCATCAGGTGTCTTGGGGAAATTTCAAATTTATTTTTCGATGCTGTTGTTGTTGTTATTATTATTATTATCATTATTATTATTATTATCATTATTCAGGTCACTGCCTGGAATCGAACTCGGAATCTTGGGGTTAGTAGCCCGCGCTCTTAACCACTACGCCATATGCCTGGGCATATGGCGTAGTGGTTAGGAGGAGGAGGGGGAAGAGAAGAAAGAGGAAAAATTATTTACAGTGTACATAGCTCAACAATGCCTGTGGTGTGTTTTGCTACTAAAAATTCTGCTTTGATGTTTAGCTATGTTGGGGATATTGGAAACATCAAATGATAAACATTAACCTCGAGACATCTTACAGATGAAATGACAGCAATGAATGT
The DNA here is from genome assembly GCF_046866305.1 of Octopus bimaculoides. Taxonomy (NCBI): domain Eukaryota; kingdom Metazoa; phylum Mollusca; class Cephalopoda; order Octopoda; family Octopodidae; genus Octopus; species Octopus bimaculoides. The sequence goes on along the minus strand of NC_142931.1, from coordinate 51,562,385 downwards.
AAATTATGTTGTTGTTGTTCTTGTTTAGCCCTAGGAATTCTTTATGCAGTCGTGTATTTCTGTGAGCATAATGTACGTTTGAAGGTAGGGAAGTGTGATTGGAAGGATTATAACTGGTATTTCTATCGAGTCGGATGGTACCGTAGAGCAGTGGTTCTCAACTGGGGTCCATCTGACCATAGGGGGGACCATATACGATTTTGTTGTTAAAGTTTATATGCATTAAATTCATTATACTTCTACAATGCACTTCGTAGAATGCAAACGATTCATTTGTGAATTTTACACCACCAATATTTTACCGCTGCTTAAAGCATTGCTGGCTGAACACAGCACCAGTGCCTGGGTACAAATTGCTGACGGTTCGGCTGGTTGTCCTGTATGCTACCTACACGCTTTGAGTATCGGTAAGGTTTCATGATATTGGGTAACAAATGAGAAGAGGATGCCACCATCATTATTATTATTGTCATCGTCTTCCTCCTCCTAATCATCATTATCATAATCAGCAGCAGCACACCCACCACCACCACCACCACCACCACCACCACCACCACCACCATCATCATCATCATCATCATCATCATCATCATCATCATCATCGGTATAAACTGCAGAACATCAGGATAAGTAAAAATGCTATAACTGAGATATGAATTGATTACTAAGCCTGTCGACTTCCAGTTTATTTTTTATAACTTGTGTTTTTTTTTTAGCGATTCTCTACTTCATCGGCTGTCTCTGTTTCTTGTTCTATAGTTTCTTCGTTTACTGTACCTCACAGGTCAATAAAATCTGTACATATAAGTTTGTTTAAGTCACTTCAACTAACAACATCCAGTTTCTACAAATGTTCTGTCTTTATAACAATCCAGAGCAGTGCTCTGCAACCGGTATGCCGCGGCAGACTGGTGTGTCACGAGACGATGCTACGTGCCGCAGTGTAACCTGAACATAATTTTTTTCCCAATGGAAATAATTTTTCTCCCAACTGGTCTATGTAGTGGTCTATGCAAGCACTGTGCGGAACATTGGTCTATGCAACCGGTACGTCGTGGCACATGGGTGTACTACGAGGCGGTGCTACGTGTGCCGCAGTGTAACCCGAGTATAATTTTTCCCCTATACTTTTAGTTATATTTTTAGTTCAGGTGTGCCACCGAATTTTGAAAAGAATATAAATGTGCCGCAAGCGATAAAATGGTTGCGGAACACTGATCTAGAGTCATTACTGTAAATGTTGTGGTTTAACACGAGGACAACACTGATGAAGCAGATCTATTGTCAAAATCTTTTGCATTTAAGTGATTACATTTATAGAATGTGATTGGAAATGAATTTGGTCGCCATTTCTAGTACGTCGAACCACTACGTAGAGGTTGCCTCGCTGCCTCGTGTTCATGTATGCTGTGTAAGTATGTTTGTGTTTACTGATAAACCAATAGCTGCATAAAAACATGTAGCGCTCGAATATATATACACGAATACACCAAAGTAAAAAACACCACCGCCACCAAAATCACCATCGTCATCATCATCATCATTACGAATTCTACAGAATTCGTAATGATGATGATAAGAAGTGAAGAGAAATAACTCGTGCTGGAAAAGTTAACAAAATATCAAAGGGTAAAGGTTAAGTGAAAAACAAAGAAAGAAAAAAAACAGAAAATTAAGTCGAATCAAATAGTCTAGGCATGTCTCTCCATTACAATGAATGGTTTTCTGACCAGCTAATTGTGAGAAAAGAGATGAATGTGCGAAGAATTAAATGGAGTACACAAAACATTCTCCATTTATTAATTTTCTTATTAGTTAGAGATAATAAATAAATAAATAAATAACTAAATAAATAAATAAATAAAAATCAACAACAAAGGACGAGCGAATCTGAAAGTAAAGAGAAGATAAACTTTATGAAACTTGAATGAATCTTTCAAGATTAATTTACACTCCAGCCAGTGGAAATCTGATATTCATTTTAAAGACAAACGTGATAGCTACGAATGTGTTTGGGTCCGATAGTATCTGATCTGTATAACAGTCGATTGAAGTTTGAATTGATCCATTCAGAATAATTTTTAGTCACAAAGAGTTTCAGCCGGCAATATTTTTATCCTTTACTTGTTTCACGTATTTGTTGAAGTATGTAGACGAGCAAATCGCTCTAATACTTTATAATCGGTACAAGGTTTTATTCTTTCGGTAAATATTTCGTACCTCGGTGTGGAATAATTTTTTTCCACAGTTTTTTTTTCGGATGCGTTCATTGTATCTGACCTCCAAACCTGCTGCAAGCAGCTATATCTGAAAAAGAAAGGTGGGAGGGGTGGTGAGGACCTCGAAGTTCCCCACCAAGGAATTTTTGTTTCGCGGGTCTTTTTCCTTTTCCAGGTTATTTTGCATGCTTTCAACGAATGTGACATGGAAATCAAGAGTAAACGGCTCCTTTCTTTCCAGAAAAGGAAAGATTTGGCTGCTATTTCTAGCATGCCCTGCTACCATGTAACAGCTGTTTGCGTTCACACCGAAATATTTACTAACTTTTTTCCTTCCATTTATTTTTCCACTTTATGAAAGTCAATATTTTCTATATTGACACCCACCTCAGCGAGGTCACGAATCAAGTGGAAACACATCAATTACTGTTCCCTCTTGACAAGACAAAGAAATTCCCCCTGTCTTTGCAAGCAACAAGCAGGTGGATTTGGTTTCAAATCCAGGCAGGGCCAAACGAGGTCCTAGAAATTATTTATAATAATAAATGGCGTTATATCGGGGTTGAAAGAATAACGCATACAATATTAAATATGCTAAGACAGTCTGAAAACAATAGAAACTTTTAAACGTTTACCGGTTTTTATGAAATTTTGGGTTAACAGAAGCTAAATGTAATGGAAGTTGTTTAGTCCGATAATGATTTTGAAAGTTAACTTAAAAGTTAAATCGTTAACGAAAATGTTAACGTCGTTAATTAATGATTAGTGGATTAACGGACTCTGTCTGTCTTTTTGTATATATGTATTTGTGTGTGTGTGTGTGTGTGTATATCTATATCTATATATATATATATAGGGAGAGAGAGAGAGAGAGAGAGAGAGAGAGAGATAGAGGGGAGGAAGAGAGATGCGCAGGTTGTGTGGTAAGTTTGCTTCCCAATCACATGAATCCTGGTTCAGTCTCACTGTGTGGTACTTTGGACAAGTGTCTTCTAGAGCCTCGGGCCGACCAGAACCTTGTGAGTGGATCTGGTTGACCGAAACTGAAAGAAGCCCATCGTAGTATTATTCATATATATATGGGGGCGGGGTATAATATTTTTATATCTTTCTCCTCTAGACGTGAATGATCTCTTAGAACAAACCTGTACTGCGGTAGTTACCATGAGAGAAACTCTCATATCGGCTTTTGGTATGTGTGTGTGTGTGTGTGTGTGTGTGTGTGTGTGTGTGTGTGTGTGTGTGTGTGTATATATATATATGCTTTCCTTTATGAAGACATACTCTTATCAACTATTTTTCTTCCATCACCTCTCCAAAGGTCTGTTTTCTTTTTATCTCTGATTTACCTTAATTTCTCTGTCTCCCTCATCTCCCTGTTGGTCTTTATCTCCCTTCCTCTTTCTTTCCTTTATCTTTTCAGTTTTTGATCTGAGTGCCACACACACACACATTTTCTTTCTCTCTTCTTCTGTCCCTCCCTCTTACACAGACAGAAACGTCCATTATTTAACTGTTGACACGTATCTACCTTTTCTATTTCAACCGGAAACAGATATGCCAATGGCAGCTTGACACCGTTTGGAACACACGCCCAGGCGCCTACACACATATAGGTACAAACATTCACCGTATATACACAAGAGCGCGCACACACAACTACGCACGCGCAGCCTTGCACTTATATATGTATGACTCTTGTCTATTTGTATCCGTGGCAAAAAAACAAAAAAAAACTAGAAGTAGCTACATATGGTATCGCAATAACATAAGTGTGGAGTGCATTAATTAGTGCGTTATTTGCCGCTGTTTTTTAGCTAAATAATTGTAGCTTCCATTGACCTTAGTCTTATATATTTATTTAAGGAGAATAACTTCCTGAAGGTACCGCAGATGTAATTGGTTAGATGTGGTTTTAATATAACACCGAAAGGAATGACAGAATTGTCTTGTTAAGAAATAATTCGTTTGAACAAATTAGATCAATTTTCATGGTCAATTTTTATGAAAATAAAACAGAAAATAACCCGTAGCAGTCCTGGTTTTTTTTTTTTTTTTTTTTTTTTTGGAGCAATGGTTCTCGTACAATACACTACATGGGTTAAGTAAGTGCACAATGAGGTCTTAAAATATAGTTTATGTCCGTGGAAAACCAATATTAACGCTTCAACGTTTTGAGAAACGTGGTTCTTTCATAATTTTGTTATATACCAGAAGCTTAATGAAATAAGCAAAAAGTTTTAAAATTTTGTTGTTGTTGATTTCAAATTTAAAGGTAAGTTCTTTTTTCCCTTTTACTTTCCATGTAAGTTGCACCAGTAGTAGGTTTTTATTTCTCGTGTTCTACGAAGTAAAAGGCGGACGCGCAATGGCCAAGTGGTTAGGGCAGCGGACTCGCGGTCATAGGATCGGGGTCTCGATTCCCAGACCGGGCGTTGTGAGTGTTTATTGAGCGAAAACACCTAATGGTCCACGAGGCTCCGGCAGGGGATGGTGGCGAACCCTGCTGTCCTCTTTCACCACAACTTTCTCTCACTCTGACTTCCTGTTTCTGTTGTGCCTGTAATTCAAAGGGTCAGCCTTGTCACACTGTGTCACGTTGAATACCCCCGAGAACTACGTTAAGGGTACACGTGTCTGTGGAGTGCTCAGCCACTTGCACGTTAATTTCACGAGCAGGCTGTTCCGTTGATCGGATCAACTGGAACCCTCGACGTCGTAAGCGACGGAGTGCCAACAACAACGAAGTAAAAGAATTTGAAAAGCAATGTCCTGGAAAACCGATGGAGAGTTTGTCAAGAAAATGTATGATTTCATACTATTATGACAGTGCTATTTCGATGACAGTTTAAGAATTAGATACGGTTGCAACATGCAACATTGGGAGAGATTCTATGTACCTGTTCGAACCGATGCGTGAAATTAGTTGCTAGAAAATAGCAACCGATTATTCCCGAAACCACAACCTGCCATCGTAAAAAATTGCTTGACAAATTAGAGAATACAGTTCTATATTTAAGAGATGAGGAATTATTTACATTATTTATATTTGACGGATATTTGTCCTCATCTTGTTTGTTGTTAACACAACGTTTCGGTTGATATACCCTTCAGCCTTCGTCAGGTGTCTTGGGGAAATTTCGAACCTGGGTTTTCATTCCTAACGATGTTACTATTATTATATTATTATTATTATTATTAATCAGGTCGCTGCCGTGAATCGAACTCGGAATCTTGGGGTTAGTAGCCCGCGCTCTTAACCACTACGCCATATGCCCGTGGGCAATTATGGAGTGAATTTTAGGGTTTATATATCTATTATTTTTCTATCCTTCCTCAATACCAGTTCCCATATGCTATTCATATCTGCACTCGGTCTGCTTAGGTGGTTGTTATGTCCTAGCATATGTGCTGCTTCTTTTAGTTTTCGTATTTTCCAGTGTTGTTCCCTGTCTATTATTTTAACTTCATCCCACAGGGGGGGGGGGGTGATTCACAAGGAAGGTATTCCACTAAGACCTATAGTGAGCTGTAGAGGTTCAGCATGTCATCCACTGAGCTGCTTCTTGGTGGATATAATCAGTCCATTAGCAGAAAAGTCAACATCATACGTGAAGAATTCCACCCACTTCACATAATTGATCAAAGATACCCCTATTGAATCCATCCAGGTGGTGAGTCTAGATGTGATAAGTCTATTCACCAAAGTCCCAACTGTTGAAGCACTATCGGTGATTCAAGAAAAACTAGTGACAGACACCCATCTAAAAGAACGCACTAGTATACCAATAACAAACTTGATGGAAATGTTGACTTTCTGTGTAGAAACTACCTACTTCAGTATGGACACTGATATATATCGACAAGAAGATGGTTTAGCTATGGGTTCGCCATTATCACCGATAATAGCCAATATATACATGGAATACTTCGAGAATTTGGCTTTATGATCAACACCACTTAAACCAAACCTATGGCTGCGATACGTTGATGACACCTTTATTCTCTGGCCCCACCAGCAAGATGTCCAAATGCTGTTAGATCATGTGAACTCAATAAATCCATCCATACAGTTCACCATGGAAAAGGAACAGAACAATCAGCTGGCATTCCTGGACGTATTAATAACACGCACCGAGTATGGATTCAGGACATCCGTATATCGCAAGCCAACCTTCACTGGACGATACCTTAACTTCAATTCCCACCATCCATACAGTGTAAAGAGAGGAATTGCTCAGTGCCTAAAACATCGAGCAAAGAATATAAGTAGCGATCATGATACCCACCACGAAGAAATAATCAAGCTCAGTAACAATCTATTAAGAAACAACTACCCCAAGAACATACTATCTACTCCAATTATGAAGAAAAGAGAGGATGAAACCAATAAACTGTCTACAGTCTGTCTACCCTATGTGAAAGGCCTCTCCGAAAAGATACAAAAGATATGCGGCCCATATGACATCAGGGCAGTATTCAAGAGCAATACAATACTTCGCAAATATCTCCTTCGGGTAAAACCACCAACAGAAGAGAATATGACAAAAAACTGCGTGTACTCCATCCCATGCAGCTGTGGCAGGTTAAACAAAGGCGAAACATGTCGCCCCCTCAAAATAAGGGTAGAAGAACATCGCAAAGCTGTGACACGAGGAGATATTGATAAATCGGGTATAGCTGATCATGTATGGCAAAATGGAGACCACCTCCCCCTGTGGGATGGAGTTAAAATAATAGACAGAGAACAACACTGGAAAATACGAAAACTAAAAGAAGCAGCACATATGCTAGGACACAACAACCTCCTAAGCAGACCGAGTGTAGATATGAATAGCATATGGGAACCGGTATTGAAGAAGGATAGAAAAATAATAGATTTATAAGCCCTAAAATTCACTCCATAATTGTCCACGGGCATATGGCGTAGTGGAAAAGAGCGCGGGCTACTAACCCCAAGATTCCGAGTTCGATTCACGGCAGCGACCTGATTAATAATAATAATAATAATATAATAATAGTAACATCGTTAGGAATGAGAACCCAGGTTCGAAATTTCTCCAAAACATCTGATGAAGGCTGAAGGATATATCAGCCGAAACGTTGTGTTAACAACAAACAAGATGAGGACAAATATCCGTCAAATGTAAATAAATTAGAGAATGTAGATTTTGATATGCAGAAGATCGTAATAATCATAAGTGGAAACCTTTGATCACAAGACTTTTTTTATTCAGGGCCGACTTAGGGTTAAAATAACAACAGTCAATAGCGTACAGTCTTTAACTGTAATTACAAGGAAAGTTTTAGAAACAAGAATAAAACTTATGAATATCGTTGTTATTCATAATTCAGTTGTACGTTCTCCTTTTCCACTGTGTCTTGAACTATTATACAGAAAAGCAAGGCAGTTTATTAAGTGGAATACATTTTTTTTTGTAGGTTCTATTGATTATGACCTGATTTGTATGCCGTGTACATTGTTGCTGTGCTCTTATCAAGCATACCTATGATCAGAGCAGTTCCTCCTATGACCATCAAGTTTATTTTCTTCAAGTATAGTCTATTCGGATTTATGTTATCTATAGCACACATTTTTAATGATAAAAAAAAAGTAAATGTTAGGGTGGGATTTAATGAAAATTTGGCTGCGTTTTCTCTTAGGGCGAGCGACCGCACACACGCTCACTTTAAACACTGCTTATATTATGTTATGTTCTAAACGCATGTGAAGTGAATTGGTTCGACTAGGAATTGAAACTGAGCTACAGACATGTTAGTGCCAACAGACAACTCTTAAAAGTTATTCCCACATGAAGACATAGTCATGTGGGTTTTATTATTGTTTATGGTGGTGATCAAATCAATCTATACTTAAAAGTAATCCATCCAAGAATATTTAAGTTTTTAGAAATAATTACGGCTCTGTTAGCTAATGAGAAATTTCTTTAAGAAAGTAGGAGGCAAGATGAAGATCTGAGTGCTATTTCTTACAGGTTTTACGTATACGTGCGGTTCCTCTGTTGCTTCTTTCAATTGATGTTAGAGAAGGGTGTACGACTAGTTTTACTTTGCGGTAATAGACACCTCAACAAGAGCCCTTGTTTCTATTTTAAAAACAAATCAACGTCTGAATGAACATATATATATATATATATATATATATAATGTGTGCACGTGTTGAGTGTATACGCGAGTATTCACATATAAACATATATTTATGCATACGTAGAGGGAGGTGTAACATATGCTTCGGTTCAAAATTCACCTAGTTTCTATTTCAAGGCCTTTATTAAGAGGTGGGGGTGTGACCAGCATACATTCTTTGCAGGATCCTTTTACACTGAATGTGGGTTCTAAGGGGTTGAATAATACGCACACATACATGCACACACACATACACACACACAGACACACACACACACACACACACACACATATATATATATACGTGTACGTGAATGATGTTTACATTCAGTAAGAGGTATGGAAGTCTAAGTGCTCAGCTCTATGTCTATTTGTCTGTTTATCTTACTCGCATCTCCTCTTTCTCTCTCCCTCTCTCTCACTGTATTTTTGTCTTTTATGTTGCACACACACACACACACACACACATACGAAAGCTTCCTGCAAATGAAGTCTAATTACTATTACAGAAAATCTTGGAAGGGAATTAACAGACATCGTTAATGTATGCAAATGTGCATATATATATATATATATATATATATATATATATATATATATATATATGACTGTGTCTATGCATGGAGAGAGAGAGGGAGAGAGAGAGAAGGGTATCAATAAATAAGCATTAAATAAACGACATAAAGGGCGTTTGTATTCAAATCGAGAAACTCTTTCCCTATAATGAATCCAAACGTAAGTACAATTTTTTTAAAAGTCTGAGCGTTCAGAAATAGTATCAAGAATTTCAAATATACAAACATAGATACAGCAATCAAAGCTAGAAAGAACTAAAGAAAGTGAGAAACTATAAATAAATATGCTACCTAACTTTTGAACACATTCAGCAGCTGGTGCTATACAGCAGATGTCCCCAACCACCGGGTCGCCGACCAGTACCGGACCATGGATCAGTCGGTAGCGGGCCGCACAGAAAGAATAATTTTTGAAAATTTCTATTTTATTGATTATCACAGTTTGCGGTATGTTTTACATTATATATTCTCAACCTCAATGTCATCATTCCAGAAGGAGAAACCCCTCCCTGAAGTCTCTCCACTGCTGTTTGTCTGTCTCCGGTCAGCTATGGTCATGTGGGCACCAGGTAGCAAGTGAGATCATCTCACCATCTTGTTTTTGGTTGACCTATTGATCTTGTCCATTCCCTTGGTGTCCATTTCCGTCACCCTGATTGTGCATCTGTTGTCCTTCAGTCGTTCGATGTGACCAGCCCGTCTATATTTGTTCTTAATGGTTCCTAAAATGTTGTGGACTCACGTGTGCTGTCTAATTCAGGCATTGGTTTTGTTATCATAATAGATACGTATTATATATGTGATAATTAAATTATATATTGTGCACTTTGTTTTTTTTGTCTTTTTTTGTTTTTTTTGCATGTGATATCCCGGTCTATGGAAAAGTTGTTTAGCATGACACCGGTCAGTGGTACCAAAAATTTGGGGACTGCTCCACTGTACGGCTCAAGTTTATTCAATACGAACTAAGAGAGTAAGCTCGCTGTTTCCAAATACAGCAACCGATGAGCTGTGGTTAGGGTTAGGGTCTATACGTCACAAATCACGAAGACACTGAAAATAAAAATTATAAATTGTGCTCTTCATCTTTCTTGATTATAAACCATTTAAAACAATTCTTTGTGATATCAACTTTGATAAAAATAGCGTGAGAGTGTATTTCAAGAAAATGATCCCAATCATTGCAACTAAACTCCAATAATCTTAGCGAATATACTCCTATCCCCTACAAACATCGCAGAATTGTATTGTTTCCAATCAACAATACTTCTAAGATTAACTTCTATCGCACTTTTCGAGACATTGGCTATATACAGACATTTTCCTTTCCAAACAAGTCAGTCCTAAAAATATCAGAGAGGCATTAGGGCATTTTTATCAAATCTCACTAAACTTTATGAAAGAATGATAATATCAAATATGACTGGTGACTTCGAAATCAATTCCTTTAGCCAAATCTAATATGAGTGTCTTGCCTAACTTATTCACGTAGGAAAATATATACTCGAATAAAGGGTTTAAATACTTATATGATCTCTGTATGTATGTATGTATGTATGTATATATGTATGTATACATATATATATACAGTATCTCACAGAAGTATGTACACCCCTAGAAAATTTCAGTAAAATTACCATTACTCTGATAATATCGAAGGGAATCAAACGAATTTTTTACTGAATAAAATATATTATACCGGCAAACATTATACAAATCTCGAACATAAAACAAAAAACATTTTCAAACATATGAACGAAATATTAATTTTCAAACGATACAGAAGTATGTACACCCTAAAGGGTTATTTGCTATATTCAATATTTGGCGAGACCGCCCTTGCTTTCAATGACTGCATTAAGTCTTCTGGGCATAGAGTCGACTAAGTTTCCGCATATAACCGATGATATCAACCTCCATTCATCCTAAATAATGTCTTTCAACTGTGTTACATTGCGGGGTTTTTTCTCCTCAACCTTTCTTTTCAAAACACCCCACAAATATTCTATTGGGTTTAAATCAGGTGACATGGTAGGTAAAAACTTAATCATCATCTTTGAAGTGTGTTCAGTGTCATTATCATGTTGGAATTTGGAATGTCTTCCTAGTCCCTTGATACCTTTCAACATTGTTTTCCGCAATATGTCACAATAAAGCCCTGAATCCATTGTTCTCTCAATAAATGCGAGTCCTCCAATACCAGCTGCACTCTTTCATCCCCAAAGCATAATACTTCCACCGCCGTGTTTCACGGTAGGCACGGTGCAATTGTTGCTATTATCACCTGGTCGTCGGCACCACCTGACCCAAAGTTGATTTCCGTCGCGTCAGAAAAAAGAATTTTATTCCCAAACTCCTTCCCCTTATTCACATAGGTTTCGTCAAAAGAAGGACGGCTTGATTTATGTCTGGTAGTGAGAAGAAGTTTCCTACGAGGAATGCATCCTTGAAGACCACACTGGTTCAAACTTTGGCGAACTGTTTGAAAGGATACACTTTTTCCACTAACAAGGATACACTTTTTCTAGAACCTCCTGGAAAATAACCATAGCGAGGGACATTCCACAGTTGAATTAGAACAGTCACAAACAGTGAAAGAAGACATGCACCCAACACCAGAGCTGAAGACACCTCCGAAAGGAGGGGCCCCGCCACGTCAAAACGGTAGAGGAGTAGGGGCCTAAACCGGACGTGGTTCCTCCTGATGATGTCTTGAGCTAACTGGATCCTATAAAGGAGCTGTTGTGGTAGCAGACCACGAAACATGGTTGAAATTCTTCCTACTTCTTGGGCCAAAGATGAAGGAGTACGACGCCTGTCGTACATAAGGCATTATTGGATGTGGTGAATATCACGTGCAGTTAAAATAGAAGGACGATCTGGATGATGTTTATTGCTTAGCCGTCCAGTAGCATTGTACTTCTGAATTACTTTGGCAACTATGTTTACACTAATATGTATTTGTTTGCTAATTAACTTGTATCCTAAACCATTCTTGTGCAAATTCAAAAATAATTTTCTTCAAATTTTCAGACAATGCTTTTCCTTTTGGTGCCATTTTACTCACAATGAAGAAGAAGATTTTCATCACATTACACAAATCAGAATTCTTGCAGATGCAGTAACAATGATCGGTGCAAAAATTCCAGGAAAAATAATTTATTAGAATTGAAATTATCAATAATATCTGAATTAAGTAAAAAAAAAAAAAAAAAGTGAATAAAATATTGAATATAGAAAATTTCCTTTAGGGTATATATATTTTTGTAACGTTTGAAAATGATATTTCGTTCATATCTTTGAAAATGTTTAGTGTTTTGCATTCGAAATTTGTATAATGTTTGCAAGTATAATATATTTTATTCAGTATAAATTTCATTTGATTTCCTTCGATATTATCAGAGTAATGGCAATTTTACTAAAATTTTCAAGGGGTGTACATACTTCTGTGAGATACTGAATATATATATATATATATATATATATATATATATATATATATATATATATATATATATATATATATCTACACACACAGTCACTTGGACAAGACATTCAACGAAAAATTTCACTAACATCGTTTAAACTAAATAATTGGTAAAGTAGTTCGTGTAGTAAGTTATCTTAATTTAATATACCGCAATTAGGTTACATCCATGGGTGGTGTTTCTCAAGGGAACATCATTATTTATGTCAGTAGAATACAGGTCAACCTATTAAAACTCAAATATTACCTGATTTTTCAAAACTGCAAAGCAACGAGAACAACAACGATGTAAACATTAAAAGCTATGTGAGCAACTGTTTATTACAATCTTCTTTCAATATCAAATAGTCTGAGGTAGAAGTTGCAACTGAATACAAGTAAATTCGAACTACTCCTGTCCTGTAAGAAGCACAACGTAAACCAGTCAAAAATCTCTTTTCTCTCTCAAATCTTTTATGGCAGCGGTTCTTTATCTACACACACACACACACACACACACACACACACATCTTTTTGCCCCTCCTTTTTTAATGAGAAAGCCGGATAGCATGTGCATCCATATAATTCTTCTTACGTTGTCATGGTGTTGGAGAAGTTTTAAAACTTTAAACGATCTTAAACAAGGCAATTTGCCTGCTCCTCTTCAATCTTCTTAGATCCTCTAGAAAAACATTGCATTAGAGCATGAGATAAACTTAAGGATAATAGAACTATTGTGAATAAACAAATCTAAAAAGGAGAGTCTCACATAAGAAATAAATTCATGGACACATATACACTTAAAACATTCTGATCAAGAAGTTGTGCTTATGTGACCCTGTTCTAGTCTGCTTTCGCAATGTTGCTTCTTAGGGGTCCCTTAAAAGAAAGGGTGCTTATCGAGAATTCACTTTCTACGGAGATGCTAATCATTGCAACAAATAAGGAAATGTCTGGTTTAGACTAATTGGATCACTTAAACATATTTAACTTCTACCCTCTTCAAGAGAGAGGGGAAGACTTCATTTAAACCAAGTTGATGTACAAATGTGTCTCAAAAGCATTTAGGATTAGGAACCTCGATACAGTCAACATCCAATAATATTTAAATCCCAGTTCATTAACACAGCCCAGCCTTCAATTATATTGCATTTGTCTCAGTTTAATTTAGCTTCACTAAAAAAAAAAAAGCTGAAACATTGTCTTACTCTGTACAAACAGCTTGTTTCTAACTTGCCTGAAATTACATTCTGATGAAATGATAGAAAGTATTTAATAAATAACATCAAGATGTTCATATGAAGTACGTCCTTAAAAAATAAATAAATAAATAAACAAGAAAAAACAAGGACACAGAATATTTGGTCCAAGATACCTTGTCTCAAAACTGACGAAATGGTTACAACTGAAACGCCATTGATAAGAAGCCGCCTAAAATAGGGTTGACTTAAAGAACAAGAAAATCAACAAGCATGTTACACTACCTGGATGAAGTGAAGTTTTGAGAAAAAGTAAAGTCAAGTGGAATATTTGAGAGAAAGTGTTTTAGCCATTATAGCCACATCACAACACTAGATGGTGACACAGTCTGAGTCAACTGTCTCTCTCCGGTCGGAATGCCTATTGACACCGTCTTGTGTTTAATCAGGGAAGGAAAATATCAGAAGTTCAAGGCCATGTTTTGCTTGTACAATAAATATTTCGTAAACGAGCGACGAAGGAGTTTCCACGCTCGATCTGTTAGAAATAGCTACCAAATTCCCATTCTACCACATCTTACCAACATCAGTGAATAAAGATACTTTAGCTTCAAAGTGGCTAAAGCCATATAAAAAGATGAAATTGTCTACACCACACACACACACACACACACACACACACACTCACGTGGGGGTGCTTGAAAGTTGCTGGCTTTAAGGGTATCGCGAAAGGCTCGGTTGAAAGTCCAACATTCCGAGTTCTTTCAGAGGGCTTAGGAAAACTGAAGGGCCGCTGCAATAAGTGTGTGAATCTGAGAGGGGAATAGGTTGAGTAAAATCACAATTAACGGATCCTTCTGTATCTTCTTTTACCCAAAGGCAGGAACTTCCTAACATCCTTCGGGTATATCCCGGTTCGTACTGCAAAATAGGTAGATGATTGCTGCTCTACATTACACAAATACAAGAAAAAGAACCACACACACGCTCGCTCACTCAGTCACTCACGCACACAAAAGGACGGATGCACACACACGCACACGCACGCACACACGCAAGCACACACCGGAACGTTTGAATGAATATGTGATTGTTCAAGCTGCGAGAAACAGCAGACAATTCTCCTTCACACCGCTCCCAACTGTATTAAAAGTATGAAACATGTAGTGAATAATACTATTTATGGATAAAATAGGTGATAGTCATGTCTGGAATATACTTAATCATAAATTTACTCGAACAGGCTTGAATTAGGATTACTGGCCGTGCATTGCATACATTCACACACTTTACATATATATATATATATATATATATATATATATATATATATATATATATATGTTGGCACTCCGTCGCTTACGACGTCGAGAGTTCCAGTTGATCCGATCAACGGAACACCCTGCTCGTGAAATTAACGTGCAAGTGGCTGAGCACTCCAAAGACACGTGTACCCTTAACGTAGTTCTCGGAGATATTCAGCGTGACAGTGTGACAAGGCTGACCCTTTGGATTACAGGCATAATAGAAACAGGAAGAAAGAGTGAAAGAAAGTTGTGGTGAAAGAGTACAGCAGGGTTCGCCACCATCCCCCGCCGGAGCCTCGCGGAGCTCTAGGTGTTTTCGCTCAATAAACACTCACAACGCCCGGTCTGGGAATCGAAACCGTGATCATATGACCGCGAGTCCGCTGCCCTAACCACTGGGCCATTGCACCTCCACTCACACACACACACACACACACACACACACACACATATATGGAGATATATATATATATATATATACATATACATATATATATATATATATATATATATATATACATATATATATATATATATATATATATACATATATATATATATATATACATATATATATATACATATATATATATATACATATATATATATATATATATATATATATATATATATATATACATATATATATACATATATATATATACATATATATATACATATATATATATATATACATATATATATACATATATATATACATACATATATATATATATATATATATATATATATATATATATATTATATACAAATGTAATTACTCCACACAGCACTCAAACACACACAAACACACACACACTCATATGGAAGACAGAGCCATCTATGCATACGTACTTACATACATATGTATGCACACATACTTTAACAGAAACGCAACGCGCGCGTGCATACATATAAACGACTTGCTCGGTATATAATAAGTACATTACAACAGGAAAGCGGAGCCCCCTAAACATTAGTGATGGTGGTGGGGGGTGTTAGCTAGTCTATTTGGTTCCTTGGGAGCATCATCTAGTGCAAAACCATTAGTGATAGTATGTCGGATCTAAGATAAAATTAAGATAAACGGAATGGGAGGTGCAATTTCTAGGGGTCTAACAAGGTATTAACCTTCTTTTCATACATCTTCATTTTACTCCGCTAAATCCTTTTCTACATCTATATTGCGTTCTTTTTTGTGTCATTTTTTGCTTTTTACTCTCGCTCAGGGTCTCTTTACGCGGTTCACTTTTCTCTCTCTATCTATTTCTCTCACTCCCTATCTATTCCTGTCTCTCTCTCATTCGTTATATCTGTTTCTCTGTAATCCTCCTTGTCCTTCTTTACCTTTTCGTAGTCTTATTTTCACAAGAATATTCGCATATAATATATACACACATAATCAGCACCGCCCCATCCACATTCACTAAGACATTCCTGCCTCTGCCTGCCTGCCTGTTTGTCTTTCATATTTTCTTTCTCTCTCTCTCTCTCTCTCTCTCTCTCTCTCTCTCTCTCTCTCTCTCTCTCTCTCTCTCTGTCTTCCTGTCAAGTCGTTTATCTATCTATCTATCTATCTATCTCTACGTATATATATATATATATATATATATATATATATATATATATATATAATAACGCTTTTTGACTACTTTGTCCCCAAAATCACCATCATAACCATTATTACTATTATTATCAAGGAAATTGAGAATGAGAGAGGGAAGTGTTGTCCTCGAGTGAGTTTATTGAAAGGTGGGTGAAATTTGCTAAAATGCCAAGAGTGGAAGGTACCTCTCTAAGTGTAGACCTGTGAATCGGAGAGAAGGAATTGAAGAGGGCAATTGCTCTAGGGGTTCCAGGGAAATCTCGGACAATGGGGTTCCTCGATTATCTCTAGAGGCCTGCCTGTATCAGGAGGGCCACATCTCTATCATCCTCCCCACCACTTTTTTTAACAGCAACAGCTACAAAACCAACATCAAGAAGAACAACGACAACAACAACAACGACGACGACGACGAGAACATTACCAACGACAAAAATACGTTCGCAGCAGCAGCGAAAAAGAAGCAACGCTTCATCGTGGAGATCACAAACAGAGATGAAATGTTGACCCAGGCATGGAAACTGATTAAACAAGAAGAAACCTGGGCAAACCTAACTATTCCGTCACAGGCAATTGAAACAGTGAAGAACAGAACGGTATTTTTCAGATGCAGCTCAGCAGAGACACAAAGAGTGACTTTAATAGCCCAAGTATATATTGAAGTGACGCTGAGGTGCATCAAAGATGACACTGAGTACATAGCGAGGGGTAAACAGTACCGCACCATTTCGGTGATTTTAAGTCAGAAGCCCAGCAAAGTCATTATGTACCCCTTCCACGTGGGGAAACGTACAGCACTTGTCCGCATTCGTAGAATCCCACCAGGACTTGTTATGTGGTGTCTTCTGGGATGCGTAATTGTGGAGGGGACGGATACCGCCCCGATAGAGGCGATGAGAACTGACATGGAGAAAATATTCATTTGCGAGTTTGCTGCCTCCAACTGGTAAAAAGTGCAAGGGGTCAAAGGCCTCCAGTGATGGATACGCCGAGACGTGGACCACAAACAACACCAGCACTAGCAAAATCACTAGCAACAACAAACGAAGCACCAAAGATATTACCCACCCTAGGGGGAAACGAGAAAAGCTCTGTCACTCCCTTACACTAAACAAAAATACTCACATAAACAAGAATATAACCATACACATAGATGCACTTACAACAGCATACCTCTTATCCTCCAGTAGTGAAGATGAAGGAAAACCAAAAAGCTCCCACCCCCACCCCAAGAAGAAAAAAAAAGAAAGTACAGAACAAAAACTACAAAGCATAACAACACTCACAATAAAAAATACAAACACCACCCACGCAAGCATCCCATCACTGTCGCCAGAATCCCCCAGACGCAAACAACCTAAACAAACAAGAACAAACACTCACACAAACATCTAAAACTGCAGATACCACCGAAACAACAATAAGACCATCACCACTACAGTCAAGCAAGCAAACAACACCAACACAAAACACCCAACTTCGTACTCATCAGAAGGGACAATGAAGAACTGATGGCCCGCGTAACACAAAACCTTGAATTTGAATGATGGTGGGAGTGATTTTCGAATCGAGCACATTTCGTGTACCAGAAGATTTGCTTCTGGTATGAATATCGCTCGATTCCTGCACAAAAATTCGAGAGAGCTTTCCTGGGGACGTGGGAACCGCGAACGTGAGACTCACTTCGAAACTCTTAAAGGGGTACCCCCCTCCCCGAAAACCCCACCAATTATGGAAGTTGAACCACCCGACCTTCACAAGACAGCGGGAGGTAAGTAAAACTTTCCCTTCTCTCTTTAGCATGCCAACATGTCCATATTAAGGGTAAGAATTTTAATTGTTCGAGGCCTGAGGTCGCCCTGGAAGCAAAGGGAGTATTTCCAATTCTGTGAGCCGGAGCGTAGTGACGCTGATAAGGAAAGACAAAAACAAGAGGGACACATTAGATAACTTCAGGCCCATAACTCTGCTTAACCTAGAGTTTAAGATTTTGGCCAAGGTGTTAGCGAAGAGGTCAGTGCTTGTCGAGGATTTGATTGGGGAGGCGCAATACCAATCAAGTCCATACACGATAACTTCCACCTCATGCGGTACATCATAGAAAGGGTAGGGTGGAAACATTGCTTCGGTGGGGCGCTAATCAAGTTTGATCAATCGAAAGCTTTCGATTGGGTCGACCATCGGTATCTGGAGGTTGGCTTCGACTCCGTCTTCAGAGGTTGGGTCGTTGCAATTCACAGCGGCATCTGCTCGGTGGTGAAAGTTGATGACCACTTCTCAGAACCGTTTCAGATCTCCCCACCGGTCTGTCAAGAGTGCCCTCTCTCCTCCCTTCTGTACGTTTTGAGCCTCTACTGCGGAGGCTGGAGCTGCTGCAGATGGGTTGTGTCGACTCATGCGGACTACATCACTGAGGTGGTCAGAACGTCATTGTAAGTATATGAAAAGTTGACTGGAGCAAAATTTAAACCGGTAAAGTCGGTGGGTTTGCAATTTGGTAGCTGGAGAGGCAAGTCCATGCCGTCCAACAGCGTCGTTTTGGCACTAGATGGACGGACTGGTAAAATTGCTTGGGATTTGGTTCGGACCAGACCTCTCCAGATATTCTGACGGAACGATGAACAAGTGTGGTCGCCGTATGTCAAACAGGTCTAGGCGAGTTTGTCTAAAATACAATTGATGTAAATGCAATTTGTCTAAAACACAATCTGACTAAAAAATAATTTTTTTTTCTTTTTAATGAATTCGTATTTTTTATTCATAATTTATAATTCTTTGGGTTTATAACTAGCTGTTAACTATTCATAAAAACCTTAGGATTATTTTAATTTAAAATGCATAAAAAAACAAAGGATAATATTTACTGAAAGGACTTATTCAATCTTAAAAGGAAAGCTTGTGTGTTATACCGCGAACGTAATCAATAATATTTTGTGGATTAAAATTTTAAACAATACTTTATATTCGAGACACTGCAAAACGAATATAAAGTATTGTTCAAAATTTTAATCCACAAAATATTATTGATTACGTTCGCGGTATAACACACAAGCTTTCCTTAGACTTTGATCTTTTTGTAAAATGTTGATGAATTTCCAGATGGTCGGGGTGATGAGACCCAACTTGGGTTTCGAATGCTCGATGCCATCCTTCGACAGAGGTATTTGCTTTGGGTAAATCATCAAGAACTCTTAAATATATATTCCACATATTTGGTGAGAAGAGAGGTGAGCGTCGCACATTCCTTCTGTTGGGCTTTTCAGTCCACGTATCCTCAAAATAATCAATGATTTCTTGTGCTTCATCAGGGAAGGTGTTGTTATCACATAATGACTCAAATACTCTTGTTACTGTGCCTACTGGGACAAATGCTAATGCTGGTAGCATCCTCATCACTAAAGCAAAATTACGGTCTATTTCATATTTTCGTTTTAAACTATTACTTTGAAATACACGAAAAATACAATGGCTGAAGTGGAAAAAGCAACCGTTTTGTTCTGCACTAGGAAATTCTTTCGAAAATGCTTTCATCATCGCTTTCTCAAAATCGATCGTTATTGACAATGGCACACATGATTGTTCAAGATTCTTTATCTCGTGCAAAAAGGGACTGTTTTAAATGTGCCGTCTGCATACCAGTAACAGCTTAGTGATAAACACTGTAAATTAAGTCTTGTCACATTAGAAATTACTGAATTGGATGCATCTCGTGTTGACTTAGCCAGTTGACGTATTTTTGAAACCGCTTCTTTTGCTGCAATTTCAGCGGCAACCAATATATGACTATGGTCGTTGGAAGATTTCAGAGTTTTATCCTTCTACAGAAATTATGCGAACACGGCATTTTGTTTATGGATATTTTCCGCACTTCCAATAAACTCGTTCACCATTTTCACAATTCTTATAGTATGTATGTCTATTATCAACCAACTCACGATCTTTCTCTGATTCAGTAAATTCAGCAGAGATCTTTGGCTATGGGTCTTTTCACTTTAAATAATTCCAAATGAGAATTTTTCTTTTAGGAAACTACTAGTTTTTTTTTTAGCAAACAACTAGTTTTATTCCACAGCATATTATTGCAAACAACTATTTATACTCAATAGCACAAATAAACAATTATTCCTTTCTACTTCCAACGAATTCATCAAAAAAGAAACAATTTTTATTTTTGAGACAAATTATATTTTAGACAAATTGTTTTTGACAAATTGTTTTAGACAAATTGCATTTAGATCAATTGTATTTTAGACGAATTGTTTTAGACAAACTCACCAGATACCTTGTCAAACATGCCTTTCCTCAGCTCGTCTCCATGACCGAGCTGCAGTCCCGAGTCAAGAAGAACTCGGGACAGGGTGACTGGCATCTGGAATGTTGCCAAGCACTCACTGCCCTTTACCAGTCGGGCAATGCGATCAGTGGTGCAACCACTCTAGAGCTCTATAGAGGGTTAATGGAGGGAAAGAGCGATGACGCACTCGGAGACGCGCTAGGCGTCGACGAAGTCGAACTGACCAGTCTGTTCACGAGGACTTTCAAGCCGGGGATGATGGATAACTTCCAGAAATCCCTAGCTCGACAGTACTACCGGGGCGGGGTCACTGCCGGTTCGAGATAAACTCTACAGACACGGAAGTGCTGTCAGATAAACTATACAGACACGGAAGTGCTGTCAGCCCGAGATGCGCGCAGAGCGACGAAACCGTTTTGCACTCACTCGTCCAGTGTTCGTGCATCACTGACTTGTGGTGTTTTGTTGAACAACTGTTATCACGTGTAGGACGGATCTGGCTATCGACCGAGTCCATAGTGAAGATCCATCCGCTGTCTTCCATTGGTACGGACACTTTTCTTTTCGGCCAATCCCTCATCACCTTCTTGAAATTTCACTTGGTAAGGAAGATGAGGGTGGAGAGAGAAGTGCTAACCCCCCCCCCCCCCACTACATTTACCAAAAGGTGGGTGAATGTAGCGAAAATAGCCCGTGTGAGTGGACCTACTCTAATAATGCGCCCGTAGGCTAGTGAATTTGAGAGAGCGAAGGGTGCCCTTCCCGGATACCTTCGAAGCGTCAGGATTAATGGGGTACCTGAGCCAACTTCAGGCGGTTACCCCACCCCCTACTGGGGAACTTTCATTGTTATATTCTTCTTGTTTGATATTGTTATTGTTTTGTGTACGTTGTTTTGTGTAAAATCCCCACTGTCCACGTCTACTGTATTATCCCCTATATGTCGGTTCTGGTGACCAATAAATGAAATAATAATAATAATAATAATAATAATAATAATAATAATAATAATAATAATAATAATAATGATAGTAATAATGATGATGATGATGATGATGATGATGATTATTATTATTATTATTATTATTATTATTATTATTATTATTATTATTATCTTTCTTTCTTTCTTTCTGTTTTTAGTACATCTGAATTTTAAATTATAAACATTAAATTTCACAGAACTGTTCACACTGTCAGTTAGTAAAGACAAATGACAGCTCCCACACGTAAGGTCATCTTTATATTCAGTTAGCAAAAATCACGAATTACTTTATTTTTCTCTAAAAAACTTATTTGCATAAAAAGAGAAGAAAAAGTAACGAGTGTAGAGAATTAATGCATGGTATTGTAAAGAAAGCTATATAAGGATAATCGAAATACTCCGTATTCGATGATGAAACAGAACTATAAACAAAATTAAAAAAAAGTTCAGACAGATCTGTCTTCCCGTTGTGTGTGGTCTACCCTTCAATTAAACTTCACACATTTTCAAGATTAGTTTAACCCCCGTGTGCTGTTAGCCCTAGCTGTATCTTATCAACGTTCAGCGCCCCTCCTTTTTTTTTTTTTTTTTTTGGCAACATTAAAAAACAAAAATTAAAGTATCTGACAGTTGATTTGTGGCGGTTTTAAAATACTTGCTAAATTTTGATTTTATTTTTGAGAGATTTTATACACGTACATATTGGCATTCCGTCGGTTATGACGACGAGGGTTTCAGTTGATTCGATTAACAGAATAGCCTGCTCGTGAAATTAACGCGCAACTGGCTAAGTACCCTGAAGACACGCGTACCCTTCATGCATTTCTCATGAAGATCCACGCAGTTTTCACAGAATGTGACAAGGCTAACTCTTTAAATTACAGATACAATTAATTTTTCCCAGCTGAATGGACTGGAAGGACGTGAAATAAAGCGACATGCTCAAAGAAGCAATACAGTGCCTAGATTGAGAAGTGAGCCGATTGCCCTAATCACTAAGCCACGAGTCTTTACATCCTCTTACATACAAACGTTTACTAACGCTTTCAGAGACAAGGCAGCTTCCATATATAACTTTATGAACTCAGTACTTAAGTCGGAGTATATTTATTTCATTGAATTACGGGCATGCTTGGGGCACGGCTTTCAATGGTTCAGTCGACCCCTGTGCTCATTTTTTTTAGTTTGGTACTTGTTTTATCGACCCCGAAAGGATGAAAGGCAAAGTCTATCTCGGCGGAAATTGAACTCAGAATGTAGCCACTGGCCAAATACCGCTAAGGATTTCGTCCAGCGCGCTAACGATTCTACCAGTTCGCCGCCTTAAATAATGATAATAATAATAATAATCCTTTCTGCTATTGGCACAAGGCCTGGATCTTTGTGTGGAGGGGTACAATAGATCACATTGACCCCCAGTACTAGACTGGTACTTAATTTATTAACTCCCAAAGGATGAAAGGCAAAGTCGACCTCGGCGGAATTTGATAGACGAAATACCGCATTTCGCAAGCGTACTAATGGTTCTACCAGCTCGCCGCCTTAATAATGTGTATAATAATAATAATAATAATAATAATAATAATAATAATAATAATAATAATAATAGTGATGATTTCTTTGATATATATTGCAAGGGCCCAAGACCCTGAGGGCGATTCATATTCCTTTTTAGCATACATCGTTGGTACATCAAATTATACATCATATCAGACACTACACACACACGCAGGCATACACGCGCCACACACACACACACACACACACACAAATGTGTTTGTTTATATGCCTGTGTATGTGGGTATTTACGTGCACAGGTGGGTGTGCGTGCGTCCTATTTCTTCGAGTTTCTTTTTTTCATTTACGCGTTAGTACAGTATGTGCGCTTAGAATTTTTTTGAAGGTAACATATACATACACCAGATACACGCACTAACAAATATGTACATATTTATGCATGTATATGAGTGTGTGTGCGTGTGCGTGTTTGAGTGTGTGCGTGTTTGAGTGTGTGCGTGCGAGCGTATGTCAGCATATACATATGCATACACATATACATATATCATACATGAGCATTGATTGTTAAAATAAATGCCATATGTTTACCAAGTGTCTAAATAGTGCAGAAAATGTAGGACAAACAGAAATAGTACAGAAGTGTACTTCTGAATGTGCACCCTATATATATATATATATATATATATATATATATATATATATATGCATTAATATGTGGTCCCTTGGATATAAATTTAGAACATACTGTAACAGCACTAAATATGGATACAAACCAGAGAGAGAACCTCTACGTAGTTGCTCTTTCTGCAAAAAAGAGAAATCGAATCTATCTTAAATACCCTGCTAATCTAAAAGGTGGTTCATAGGTAGTTTTAAGTATGTAATATTTTGAATTAAATGAAATGACCACTGCTAATTCAATTACTTAAAAACCCATATGTCTGCTCAATCAGATGTGATCAAGCGCTAAGCAAAACGAAGCTAAAGAGGAATACTGACCAAGGAGGGAACCACTACACGGTCTACTACTGATGTATAATCACACTGTACTGCCTTAATAAGATAAATACATTGATCAATGTGGTCGCTACTACGATAAATGTGGTCGCTACTATTCAGTAATACTGAATGGTCGGTGGTGGAACGCTTTTGCTTGTAAGTCTTCTAGATCAACAGTAGCTTCAACCGAAATGGCAACAACAACAAGATAATTGTTAAATATGATATTACAAAGATGACTAAGTCGGAATTATAGTTTACTGTAGCAATAAAAGCTTGAATCAGAGAACGATGGAGCAGCTGTTTCTACCATGTGTGAATACTAAAGTCTAAAGGTAAAGATGTGCTCAACGCTCATTTGTTAAGACCTTCCATATTGCTGTCAAACTAAGCAATATGGATGACTATAGTCATCCTTGGTTTTAACGTGGTTTTAACGACAAAGGACATTAAATAAGTCAGAAGTATTTCTTTAGTTGGTGGTACTAAACTTATATTATTGATCTAAAAATGAGAAGAAAGATCAAATTCATTCCATTGTATTGACGATCCGAAGATTAAGTCTTAGGTGCTGTATCAACAACCAATGATTTTTAAAGTTTGCTTATAACTTTTGCAGGCTCTCCCAGACGGATAAGAATCTTACAGTTAAATGCCTTAAACTACAGTTATCACTTGAAAGCAAGTATGACCTTATGGCATATGTGACGTGATTTCGCTAAAATACATTCAGTTATTCTTCTCTTGACCTGGCAGGAGATGTGGTAGCTGAAAGAAGCCAGGAAGGGTTGTATCAGTATTCGGCTGGTATTCATTTTTAACTGAAGTGAAGAACCTACGGACACAAGGCCCTGCGCATTCTGAGAATTGAAACCACGGGTTTATGCTCATAAATCCAATACTCTAATCACAAGGCTATGCGCCTTCACGATTAAACGCCTCACAGTGTTTCATGGAGTAATCTAAATTCCATGAAAGACCGAGGGAAGAAAGAATTAAAATATCAATTGTAAGGCTATATATCAAAAACAATTTACTAAAACTAGGATACAGAACGGTTTTGGGAGCATTATTGAAATTTATAATGGCGAATTCAATGCAAGCATGCAGAGAAACTGTAAGAATACTTTGCGTTTCTGAAGAAAATAAAATGTTAACTGATTGTGGTAGGAAGGGAGGAGAAACGACATAAATCTATAGAATAGCATAGTTACCTATAAAACTCGGGATTCATATTGAAGGAAAAGTAAAAGACCGGAAGTTCAGGGAAAATATTTAACGGAAGCTTAGTGATAAAAAAGAAATTAGTGCCAGATATGAAATAGAGAGAGATTTGTAATCAGGGAGATAACTATAATCATCATTTACAGATTGAATCTAGTTAA
>NC_142931.1:51509188-51534188 GCF_046866305.1 Octopus bimaculoides | reverse complement strand
TATTCTTGTACGTGTTTCATTCATTCGACTGCAACATCTAAATGCATAAAAGATTGTGTATATATATATATATATATATATATATATATATATATATATATATATATATATATATATATATATATATACATACATATGTAAGATAATGGTTAACACACACACAAACACGCGTGTAAGTTTGTGTGTGTGTTAACCATTATCTTACAGGCCTACATAAAACAATGCAAAA
The DNA here is from genome assembly GCF_046866305.1 of Octopus bimaculoides. Lineage (NCBI taxonomy): Eukaryota > Metazoa > Mollusca > Cephalopoda > Octopoda > Octopodidae > Octopus > Octopus bimaculoides. Next base: position 51,533,959 of record NC_142931.1, on the reverse strand, counting down.
CGTAGGCGTTAACCGGAGTTCATTGGTGCAGAAAGCAAAACAGAACCACTGTTCTCTCAGGGACAGGATCCTTGGTGGGTGATCATTAAATATAATATAAAAGATATGGCTAAGGATATTATAGAGGAAGCTTGAAGTTAAAATGGCAGAAAAGAAATTCGCCGATAAGAAGAGAGAAAGTGGGGTGAGAGAAATAAAGACAGAAAAAGAGAGATAAACGAAGCCTAGGAGAAAGGGTAACAGAAAACTGAAAGTATAAATGCAATTTGGGAAGAGAAGAATGTCTTGAAGTGCGTGTGCTAACTCTTTGAATGCAGTTCAAAAGTGGCACAAAAAAAAATGACAAGAAAAAACGCCGTACATACAAACACAAACATGCAGATTCACATCAATTATATACACATATACATAAATAATCATGCACATCCATACACACACACACACACACACACACACCTATCTCTCTCTCTCTCTATATATATATATATATACACACATTATATATATATATATATATATATATATATATATATATTAGTCATAAAGGTAAGTACGATAAGGCAATTAAAGATGCAGGCTATAGACGTAGAATCAAATATATCCCGCACGAGCCTGCAATGAACAGAAATAGTAACGACTATATTAACCGCAACAATACAGTACATGGCCATACACCTAAGCGATGTAATAAAGCACACAAAACTATAGCTCACGATATTAATAGGATAGGATTTAGTAACAATATGAGTAAGTACAAAAATAACAAAAATACAACAGGTGGAATAACGAGGAGAACTGGACGAAGGACGAATGATGCTAATAAACCCACTAACCATGAAGACAGCAGTAATAAAGACCATAGTAGCAACTCGAAATACTACCAGCGTAAACCTAGTCCTAGCACCACTAATGGCGGTATAAATGCGCAGAGCCTTGATAATAGAACTAATGAAAATATACATATACATCGTATGCAATACCCTAGCAATTATAAACATGTGTTGCTTGATAAGACTACTGGTAAATTGGGAGACATGGTCTGGATCATACTCCCATTTGCGATGCAAATAAAGACCGATTTAGTTAAGCAAATATTTAACATTATAAATGAGCACTTTGATAAGAATAACAGGTATTCGAAACTTATAAATAGTAGAATAATAAGGATAGGTTATAGTCTTACGCATAACTTAGCGAGCATCATATCTTCCCTGAATAAAAAAAAATCTAGACGTTTTCTATTTAAATAAAAGCAACAATAATAACGACGGCGGTAATAGTAAGAATAAAAACAATAAACCCTACCCAATCTTAGTAAAGGGAACACTCAGAGCCATAACAGCCCTAACAATTTCAATAGAACTAGCTGTACCCCACTAGAAAGCAATTTCTCACCACAGCACAATCTATGTGACTGTAGGAATAGGGAGAATTGTGCCCTCGGAAATACTTGTAGAATTAAGGACGTAATTTACCAATGCACAGTCACAACACAGTTTAATAAAAGGAGTTACTTAGGAGCTACCCAAAATGAAATGAAACGTCGACTAGCCGTACATCAACACTCTTTCAGAAATAGAAATAGAATTAACTCGACTGAATTAAGTAAGCATATCTGGGAACTCAAAGATAGTGATATTAGCTTCACATTAGAATGGGAGATCCTCGCCTCTGCACCTTCGTACAATGTAAAAAATAGGAAATGTTATCTTTGCATCAATGAATTTTTTTTCATTCTAGCCGCACAACACCCACTATTGAATTTAAGAGAAGAGAGAAGCCTAGCTTGCCTGCACAAGGAGAGGCTTACCTTCGCTAAATATAAATAACACTAGAAACCCTTATGCCACCCCAAAATCGTACCAAGGACCCCTCACCATAGAAATAGTAGCCCTTGATATTAACTTGAAGGTCACATATATACTCCTTAATTAAAGCTAGTTTTGCTAGTAGTAATACCAGGGCCCTTGCAGGTGTTTTATAATAATACCCCTATCCTTTAACCCAAATTCTGAGTTTAGATCCCACTCCTCACCCATAACAACTACCTACGTCTTATACTTATTAAGCCATTTCTTCTTAATATAACCCACCAACCCCTTTACAAATGCCAGATATTTCAATCACGAACTTAATTGAGAACACAGAGGACATAGTTATTTAAACCCCAATGTTATGACCCCCGGTAATTAATCTTAATTTTTAATTTAAATGTTATTTTATATATTTTATTTTATTTTCTTGTACCTTTTATACCATGGATGTGCTTGTTGGCACTTGTAATCTGGACTTAATTTTCTACCAGCATATTTGTCCAGCTCTACTTAAAATAGACCCTAATAGTCCTACCCACTGTAGAATTTAATTTAATGAACTCAATGTTACTTTTCCCCACTCTAGATTGTATACGTCTGTACTTGGACACTGCAGTAGCTAACTTCCCAGGAGATATTAGTACACTTGGATTTACTATGTATGATTGAAAGTGTAATTCGTTGGTAGACCCAGTATGGCTGCACCTACGGAAGGGTTAATATAATGAATAAATTTATTGATATGAACAATCTAACTTTTAGGATAATGTAATACATATTAAATGTTATTTCGTAAACTGTGCTGGAACATGGAGATTGTTACCATGGTAGTAATTAGCATGTGATTTGATTTTAAATTTTAATCGCTTAAATGTTTGTGATTTTGTGCTTTTGCCCTTTCGTGCACCCATAGGGTGAAATTTCCTTAGGTACATGTACACATTTACTTGTTTGTCGATTATTACCATCACTTGGAATTTTAATGGCTATCTAGTGTGTAAAAATCAGCATTATTTTTAGTAGGTTATTCTATTTGTATGCACCTCCTGTACTAGTTGTACTAGTTCACTGACAGTATTTATAAATTTATTTAATTCTTATTTATGTTGAAAAGTTGCAGAAGGTCATAAGCGGCCTTCTAGCACTTATATCATAGTCTTTTCCCCCCGCACCCTTGCACCCTTTATTTACTGGTTCGTTTTCTTCTTTATATACATATCCCCTGAAACTGTTTTAACTTTTGCCCGTGGTTCAAATATAATTGACCAGTTGCAGTGATGGATAGACTATAGTCAATTCCACTTCATATAAAAAAAAGCTTCCTCTCTCTATCTGGTGGGATTGCAAAGGAGTAATTCACTTTGAATTGTTACCACCTAATGCAACAATCAATGCTCAAGTCTACTGTCAGCAATAAGAGCGTTTGAATCAAGCTTTGAAGAAAAAAAGACCCGCTTTAGTGAATCGAAAAGGAGTGATGGTTCATCAGGACAATGCGCGACCCCACACTGCAAAGATCACATCACAGAAGATCGAAGAGCTTGGTTGGGAAAGAATTCATCATTCACCTTATTCTCTCGACCTTGCTCCTTCAGACTACCATTTGTTTCGGAGGAGGTCGAAACTGACATTTCAGAGTTCTTCGCTTTGAAACCAAAAGAGTTTTACATTGATGGGATTAAAACACTTGTAAATAGATGGAAGAAAGTCATAGATAATCAGGGAAAGTACATTGGTGATTAAATTTCAATTAAATATAGCATTTAATCACTTGTTTTCTTTATTCAAAATTCGGACAGAACTTATGAGATGACCTGATATATATATATGTACGCATATATATATATATATATATATATATATATATATATATATATATATATGTGTGTGTGTGTGTGTGTGTGTGTGTGTGTGTGTGTGGCAAATGTACATATATATATGTACGTATATATATATATATATATATATACATATATATATATATATTTGCCAAGCAAACTTCAACAAATGCAAAATGGTTGGTCTAACTGTCACACAGAGTGTTATGATCAGAACTCCAGGAATGTGGAGTAGTCGAAGACGGGAGATAAAGCTTCTAGGAAAAATGCATAGAAAAATTCTAAGTGGTTGCAAGAAATCTACAATGTAAACAGTAAATTGTAATTTAGATGGAAAAACGGAAAATATAAGAGAATTATATATAAAATTATTACAAGTAGGGCTTTAGTTTTATGTAGGTTAAAAAGTGAAGGGCAAAGGAAAAAGAAATGAGAAATTTATGTATTAGTGCAAAGGGCACTAAGTGTAAATTGGGTTAAAGATGTTACACAATAAGTCATATAGGTCATAAGGAAATGGTGTGCGTAAGTAAAATATGAATAATGGGTTACAGGCGCCAGAAATTCAGTTTAGTATGGTACAAATGAAATTACTTATATTATGTGTAATGCTAATTTATTGGTTTGAAATGTTTGAATGTTTTATAGGTTCTATAGATCCACGGTGTGGAGGCGCAATGGCCCAGTGATTAGGGCAGCGGACTCGCGGTCATAGGATCGCGGTTTCGATTCCCAGACCGGGCGTTGTGAGTGTTTATTGAGCGAAAACACCTAAAGTTCCACGAGGCTCCGGCAGGGGATAGTGACGAACCCTGCTGTACACTTCCACCACAACTTTCTCTCACTCTTACTTCCTGTTTCTGTTGTGCCTGTAATTCAAAGGGCCAGTCTTGTCACACTGTGTCACGCTGAATATCCCCGAGAACTACGTTAAAAGTACACGTGTCTGTGGAGTGCTCAGCCACTTGCACGTTAATTTCACGAGCAGGCTGTTCCGTTGATCGGATCAACTGGGACCCTTGACGTCGTAAGCGACGGAGTGCCAACAACAACATACATCCACGGTGAGATGCTAACAAAGCTTTTTGTAGTTGCCTCTATAGGCGCAGGAGTGGCTGTGTGGTAAGTAGCTTGCTTACCAACCACATGGTTCCGGGTTCAGTCCCACTGCGTGGCATCTTGGGCAAGTGTCTTCTACTATAGCCTCGGGCCGACCAAAGCCTTGTGAGTGGATTTGGTAGACGGGAACTGAAAGAAGCCCGTCGTATATATGTATATATATATATATATATATATATATATATATATATATATATATATATATATATATGAGTGTGTATGTGTGTGTTTGTGTGTCTGTGTTTGTCCCCTCTAGCATTGCTTGACAACCGATGCTTGTGTGTTTATGTCCCCGTCAATTAGCGGTTCGGCAAAAGAGACCGATAGAATAAGTACTAGGCTTACAAAGAATAAGTCCCGGGGTCGATTTGCTCGACTAAAGGCGGTGCTCCAGCATGGCCGCAGTCAAATGACTGAAACAAGTAAAAGAGTAAAAGAGGATTGAGAATGGGTACTCGGCCAAAGGATTTCTATGTCTTTGGTTCTTCAAAATTGTATTCAAGATAAAACCGAATTTCTTTTGAAAACTGACGATGGTTACTTACATAAATGAGAATATAATTTTCAAAGGAAGATAAAATGTGTGCACGGGCAAATTTCTATGCACAACCTCTGCGCAAAAAAAAACCCCCCAAAAAAAACATAAGAAAAGAAATAGAGGAAAATTGGTTATGATCCATCAGCAGATAGCTCTTATTCGACCATTTGACACCTATGCTAATTTACAGTGCTACGACCGAACACCTCTCAACAAATACGTAGGGAGATACACCAGGTTGGCTTGTTTTAAGATGCACTGGATGGGGATGACATTTTGTAAGTCGTACAGTTAGTTCAATGTTTCATTCGACTGAGCCTTTTCTCCCTCTTACCCGTCACATCTTTTTCAAACACACACACACATACACACACGCATCACGTACGCACATGCAAGCATGCTCGCACACACGAAAACACGCGCGCGTGCGCTTAATTTGTTACACAAACGAGGAAGAGAGTCATTTTTAAATAATCGAGAATTTGTACATTCTTTATAGTCAGGTAGCCGAAAAACTAGATAGGTGGGTAGATAGAAAAAGATATACATAAGTAGGTAGATAGTTGGAGAGAAAGTCAGACAAACAGATAGATAGATAGATAGATAGATAGATAGATAGATAGATAGATAGATAGATAGATAGATAGATAGATACATAGATAGATAGATAGATAGATAGATAGATAGATAGATAGATAGATTAATGAGGTAGAAGAGTGGTTTAAAAGTGTAAGGTAGTGTTAGAAAAATGCCTAGCACCGGCTGCTTGTATATTTGTATGTGCATGCGTCCTCGAGATGGGTGGTAGGTGGGCTTATACCGAAAGATACGCTAGTTAAGAAAGCAAGAAAACATATTGGTTTGAGGTACACTCATTGGTGGGCGAAGTGTGTGAAGGAAGGGTGGAGACATGGGTGAGCGTGGGACAGAGAAATGGACCTGTTTTTAATGGATGAACGACCCCGAAGTCGCGTAGGGGGAAGTTCGCTGCGTACAGGATGCTGTATGTACTGTAGAGAACAAACACACACACACACACAGATGTGTATGTTATATATATGTACGTGGTATATATATATATATATATATATATATATATATATATATATATATATATATATATATATATGTGTGTGTGTGTTTGTGTATGTATAAATGCATGTATGTATGTATATATGTGTGTGTGTGTATATATATATATATATATATATATATATATATATATATATATATATATATATATATATATATCAGATGGAATGAATAAAAACAAAAAAAGACAACACAGGAGGGATAAGTTTTAACATATATATGAGTGCGTGTATGTGTGTGTGTGTGTGTGTGAGCGTGAGTGTATGTAATCTTAGCCGTGTAGATTCACACAAGCACGTACATAAATACTCTCACACATACACACACATATATATTCTTGCACGCATGCACACATACAAGGACTTTATAAGGCACACAAAACATTCGGTGCTGGTGAACCCATCTTGTTATGAATGTGTGGGAATGAAGAGATACAGAGGGGTCAAGTGTGTCAGAAATTGGTATCTTGGAGACAAATATCTTGGTGTGCCAACACGTCTATTTGTTCTAAGATTCTAAGTGAGTTTGAATGTGTGTGTGTGTGTGTATATATATATGTGTGTGTGTGTGTGTGTGTGTGTGTGTGTGTGTGTGTGTGTGTTCTCTATACTTATGTTTGTGTAATTGTAGTTTGTGACTATATGTGCGAAAATATTTTTCTTTAGTTACTTGGTTTTTGTAGTATGTGTTTTTGCAGGAACATGTGGCCCTGTCTTTTGGCAGGTTTTCTAGTGCGCTTGCGTTATTACGTATACTTGTGCTTGTATTTAGGTATCTATCTATCTGTCTGTCTGTCAAGCTTTCTATATGTGTGTGTGTGAGTGCGTGCTTGATATGTTTGTCTCTCATCAATATATCTATACAAGAGCGTTGGCAGCGTCCTCATAGTTTCGGCATGCTTATCCTTCATCTGACTATTCACCGTAAGCTAGCAAGCCAAAACTTCAAAGTCTCACTGACACCACTATTCTTATGTGCGCACTTACACGCACATGTACAAAGAAAAATAACGCACCCTCTCGCCGCTGTTAAAACGGGGGTAGCTGATGAAGTAGAATGTTCTCTATGTGGCTTGTGTGTTTTCTCGTCCTCGTTTTGTTTGCAATGTCCTGTACCCAGATATGCACCTATACATACAGGTGGATGTCGGTATGCACATACCTGTACGTATATATGCATATACTCATTTACTATTTGTTTATATATATATATATATATATATATATATATATATATATATATATAAAGTGTAGTATATTGCCACTTAAGTGTGGCTGACCCCTAGGGGTGGATGTTACTGTTGCTTTTAGCCCCAGGAGGACATCTCCTCCAGCTGGCTTATCGACACACGACTGTGTCCTGTTTGCCAAGGGAGTTATCCCTCTCACCACGGCCAGCAGCACGAACGTATCCGGATTTCAGGGTTATTTCCCTTCGTCGGCGTTCGACAGCCGATGACCTTGGTGAGAGAGAAAAACCTGGCAAATCTTATATCTTCTTTTCCAGTGGCATTCTTCACTGATATTGAAAAGGTGAAAACAAGCAATGTTAATTCTCTAAATGAAGTATTAACAGTAACTACACGATAAAGTGTAGTATATTGCCACTTAAGTGTGGCTGACCCCTAGGGGTGGATGTTACTGTTGCTTTTAGCCCCAGGAGGACATCTCCTCCAGCTGGCTTATCGACACACGACTGTGTCCTGTTTGCCAAGGGAGTTATCCCTCTCACCACGGCCAGCAGCACGAACGTATCCGGATTTCAGGGTTATTTCCCTTCGTCGGCGTTCGACAGCCGATGACCTTGGTGAGAGAGAAAAACCTGGCAAATCTTATATCTCCTGGGGCTAAAAGCAACAGTAACATCCACCCCTAGGGGTCAGCCACACTTAAGTGGCAATATACTACACTTTATCGTGCAGTTACTGTTAATACTTCATTTAGAGAATTAACATTGCTTGTTTTCACCTTTTCAATATCAGTGAAGAATGCCACTGGAAAAGAAGATATAAGATTTGCCAGGTTTTTCTCTCTCACCAAGGTCATCGGCTGTCGAACGCCGACGAAGGGAAATAACCCTGAAATCCGGATACGTTCGTGCTGCTGGCCGTGGTGAGAGGGATAACTCCCTTGGCAAACAGGACACAGTCGTGTGTCGATAAGCCAGCTGGAGGAGATGTCCTCCTGGGGCTAAAAGCAACAGTAACATCCACCCCTAGGGGTCAGCCACACTTAAGTGGCAATATACTACACTTTATCGTGCAGTTACTGTTAATACTTCATTTAGAGAATTAACATTGCTTGTTTTCACCTTTTCAATATCAGTGAAGAATGCCACTGGAAAAGAAGATATAAGATTTGCCAGGTTTTTCTCTCTCTCCAAGGTCATCGGCTGTCGAACGCCGACGAAGGGAAATAACCCTGAAATCCGGATACGTTCGTGCTGCTGGCCGTGGTGAGAGGGATAACTCCCTTGGCAAACAGGACACAGTCGTGTGTCGATAAGCCAGCTGGAGGAGATGTCCTCCTGGGGCTAAAAGCAACAGTAACATCCACCCCTAGGGGTCTGCCACACTTAAGTGGCAATATACTACACTTTATCGTGCAGTTACTGTTAATACTTCATTTAGAGAATTAACATATATATATATATATATACATATATATATATATATCACTTTGTGAAGTTATCTCTAAGATTTTCTACAAAAATTAGAGCCAGCACTGAAAGTTTCGACATCTCGTATACGAATATTTTTATGTAAACAATGCGATCGACGTTGGAAAAATAGTTAATGGGTGTATATGCATATTTCAGGAGTTATTGTTCCATCTTCGACACTGCATCCAACCCATTAACCATTCTTGAACCCATTGCTCAAGTAGCCACTATATTTAGCGGTGTAACACGATTGGATATACCCATTATACATATTTAACGCATTCCTGGCAACTGCTGGAATACAGACGTATTAACTTCTTGTAGGTACACCGTATTTCATTATGCAACCAGTATATTAATACTGCGAAGTATATTAAAGATTTAGAAGTCAAAATTGTGTCTTACTTGAGCTAACACAGGTAGGACACGGTATTGACTTAAAAGCTCTTTGTATACTTAGTAGCATATTATGGTTTCATAAAGAATTGCGGTGTCGCTACAAGCAATTGAGATTATATATATATATATTCCTTTATTCTTTAATTCGTTTCAGTCATTTGACTGCGGTCATGCTGGGACACTACCTAGAAGTGTTTTTGTCGAGCAATTCGACCCCAGGACTTATTTTTAAAGTCCTAGTACTTATTCTTATTCTATCGGTCTCTTTACCGAACCGCTAAGTTAAGGGAAAGTAAGCACACCAACACCGGTTGTCAAGCGATGATGGAGGGGCAAACACAAAGACACAGATACAAACACACACACATGCATATACATATATACACGACGAGCTTCCTTCAGTTTCCATCTACCAGATCCACTCAAAAGGCTTTGGTCAGCTCAAAGCTATAGTAGAAGACACTTGCCTAGGGTGCTACGCAGTGGGATTGAACTCGGAACCATGTGGTTGGAAGGCAAGCTTCTATTCTTTTACACATTTCAGCCCGAAGGCTGTGGCTATGCTGGAGCACCGCTAGTGTAATTACTTTTCAATAGCCAATCTTATGCTATTGGCTTTTGTTAAAGAAGTGAGTTCGACACTGCTACCCTCTTTTGAGTTTCTTGCCGTGATACAGGTTCATTTGCGACCTTGGAAAGTAGGAGGTCAAGTTGTTTCTTGAAACCAAGCACCCCATGAAGATCGCTCTGATAATTTGGCAAGGCATTTAATAGCTGTGGGCCCTTGAATCCCAAGCTATTGCAGTACATGGTTCTCACTCTAAACGGGATAGCTGGGAACTTTGGAACAGTGCAGTGATGTCCAGTTCGGGGGTTGATATAGCTATCAATACCAAAGTTTGGTGTCAGCCCCTCCAGGATCTTCCATTTATATATCATTGCATACCTCTCCCGTCTTCGCTCCAGACAATAGAGTCATTGCTCTTTCAGTTTCTTCCAGTAGCTCATCTGTTCTATTGATGCAATTTTCCTGGTTTAACACCGCCTCAAGTTCTGCTATTAATTTGACACTGTAGGATGACCATAGCTGAGGGCAATAGTCCAAATGGCTGAGTACAAGTGGCCTCCATAGAACCAGCATAATTTCAGTTTGGTGGAAGAAGTAATACGAAAACGTATTTTGTACAGGATAGATTCTTTTGTAGGGGTAAAGGAGAAAAGAACAAACGTGCTTGTGTAGAATAAAATTGTTCGAATAGAAACAGAAAAAAGAGAAAGAGGGTGTGAACAGAACGTTAATATATGGTTGCAGGTAAGGCGGCGAGCCAGCAGAATCGTTAGCACACCGGGTAAAAATGCTTAAAGGCGTTTCGTCCGTCCTTACGTTCTGAGTCTAAATTCCGCTGAGGTCGACTTTGCCTTTAATCCTTTCGAGGCTAATAAAATAAGTACCAGCTGAGCCCTGGGGTCGAAGTAATCGACTTTACTTCAAAACTGCTGGCCTTGTGTCAAAATTTGAAACCAATATTAAGTGGTTGTTGCATGTTGGTGCATCAAGATTTTCCAATCAATAAAACGGTTTTCGTAATGGATTCTAAGGTATTTTTTGTAAGTAATAGTAGTAGTAGTAGTAGTAGTAGTAGTAGTACATACACCCCAGTGTATGTGTCCAATACTATGATAATAGCCAATGATATGCCTTATAGAATACCAACAGTAGTGTCTGAACTGAAATAGATTTCTTGAAGGAGACCGACATCTTTAGAAGGAAAAATGTTGCACTTGTTATTTGCTTCATAATACATTGTTTATTATTCTCGTTCACATTTTTCTTTATTTCTGTTTTGTGGTCCGTTCATGTTTGGCTTCTTCAACGTCTTCTTTATTTTCTTTTCTATCTTCCTAACTTCTTCTCTCTATCGTTTCCTACCAATTTCTTCTTTTTCTTCTTCTTCTTATTATTATTATTTATATTATTATCATTATTCGTCAATATATTCACTTCAGTATCCACCTATTTTATGTCCTCTATTTCCTTCTTCTTCACCTTTATCCTCCTCGCCCTCTTCTTTCTCCAACATTCTCTTCTGCACTCTCACTCTCTCTCTCTCCATACTTCACTAAGTCCCATCTAGTGTCGATGCCACCACACCAATATTTGATGGGAGACATTTTGTCGCGTACAAATAATGGCATATAATTATTTCAGATGTGGAAGTCGGCGACGAGATGAGGTGGTGGGGTAACCAATTGCCATTTATTCCTTATTTATTTTCATTCATATAATGCTTGTATATTTATTTATCTTATTCTAAGATCTTTTTAAAAAAATTATAATTCGGTATATCTCCGTTTTTCTGTATTTGCTTTTAATGGGGGGCGAGTAGGTATAAATTTGTTTTAAAGTAAACAAAAGCGAAACTTATAATTATTATTGTTATTATTACTTTTATCGTTGTATATCATTTGATATCCAGCAACGATTTAAAAGATTTAAGACGAAGCAGACGTCTGCGTTTGGTGAGGTGGCCAAAGAAAGACAAGAAAAACCAGAGAGAAAATAAGACACAAACATTTAATGTATGTATGTATGTATGTAGGCATGACTGTGCGGTAAGAAGCTTGTTTCCCAACCACATGGTTCCGGGTCCAGTCCGACTGCGTGGCACCTTGGGCAAGATTTAAAAAATATATATACACACACAGATATGTGAATAAATATCATTATGTTTTTCGAACGAAAATATTTCTTTTGCGAAAAGCAATAAACAGAGAACTCAATGAAAATAATAATAAAAGCTATATATTGATAAAATATATTTCATATATTCTCCGAACATTATTGCAGACGCCCAGTCAGACGCCCGTAAAAACATATCGATAGGTGATATCTTATCAGTGAACCAACATTCGAAGACATTTGAGAGGATTTTACTGTTTCTCCACAATATATATACTGTAGTGAAGAAACTACTAGTGTACAGAAACAACTGAAGACACAATTCAAATACAATCGAAAGTCTTTACAAGGCTGTCGAATCATCAAAATCAACATTAAAAATAGAATTTCAAATAAACTCTAGAAATAGTATCTGACCTATTACAGTAATTATATGGATATTTCGCAGTTATAGTAAAGATATTTCTTTTGGGAGAAGCGATCTGCAAAGAGCTCAATAAAAAAAGAACTCGGATTTAGAACAATAACATAATGCTGTGAGTACAGCTAAATAGAGGAGACACTTCACTCTAAATCTGATATTTCTACGGTTACTGAGCTCTCTAGTAACTGCTTTACCTAAGACAACTTTTCCCATATAAATACGAAGTCTGTGTCGCTATAGTTACTTTAACATCACATGGTTGTTAATTTAAATTACTAAAGTTTTCCACAAAACTGTCTGGTAAAGCTACATATTTACTTCATTATGTAAATCAATTTAAATTTTCTAGTGTCTCTCGAGTAGATTATATACATACTGTATATGTGTGTGTGAGTGTGTGTAGTGTAGTGTGTCTTGCGTACAAATAGAACAGATGTGCAACTGCTACTGATAAATTTAGTGCTTCACGTGGCCCATCATCGTCCAGTCTGCGTCTGTTATAGTGGTTAATTTACTACTATATCTAGTAGTATTTACTAGTTAGTGTATACAGACCTAATATAGGAGAAACTACGGTAAGCACAAGTTTATATCATTTATTCCTAGGTATGTTTCACCATTGTGATAGTTTGGAACTCCGCAGTGGATGCTTCAAGTGCAATTAGGTGCTTAACTACATCGGAGAATCGAGGATCCAGTTATCACATTATATTACAGAGCTACTTAATGTAATGTCTTGGAACATCGAATGCAAAGTCTCAAACACTCACAAAGATGAAAGGTACATAGAAACAAATTATATAAGCTTGTGGTTACCGTTATTTCTCTCTCTCTCTCTCTCTTCTTCTCTCCATCTCTCCCTCTGTCTGTCTGTCTGTCTCTCTCTTTCTTTCTCTCTCTCACACGTTACACCACAAGAAGCGGCAAAAAGCATCGTATGTGAATCTTACTGTTTATATATACTGTGGTGTAGAAAGAAACTTGCGATATACCAAATCAGTCGGAACACAAAACTACAATACAATATGTATATATTATTTGTGGCCTAATGTTCTATATGCTGTCCAACATCCTCGTCTCAAACAAGACGCAGTGGACCAGCATTATTAAACAGGTCGCAGTTGGTGCCTCAAAAATTTCGACACCACATAATGAATATTTAAGTTGTGCATGTCTTTTATCTGCCCTCCACGCCATAATTATTTTAGCTTCAACACACGGTTTCAAATCCAATCACTTGCTTGGCAAGTACACCTCCGAAATAATATATAACTGGATATCCTGTTATTTTATATTACAACTACTAGTAATGGCGGCGAGCTGGCAGAATGATTAGCACGCCGGACAAAATGATCAGCGTCATTTCGTCCGTCTAAATGTGCTGAGTCGAAATTCTACCGAGGTCGACTTTGTCTTTCATCCTTTTGGGGTTGACAAAATAAGTACCAGCTGAACACTGGGGGGGGGGGGGGTTCGATGTAATCGACTTACCCTCTGCTCCGTACTGACCTTGTGCCAAAATTTGAAACCAATGTTACAACTACTAGTATCCCACATCATGCCTATTTAAATAATGTGAAGTAAAGGCCATGATTCCACTTTCGTTTCTTGATTCTTAAAAGAGGACCTAATATACGAAGTCGCGTTATCTAATTATAAAAAAATATATATATTATTCTCAAATCGATGTTGGATTCCTCTGTTTGATTACGACATAATATGTTGATGTTGGATTTCTGTTTGCAAAAAACAGATAAAATTGATTTCAAAGTTTGGCATAAGGACAGTAATTTCAGGAGGAGGGTGTAATTCAATTATATCGACATCAGTGTTCAATTGGTACTTATTTTATCGACCTTGAAAGGATGAAAGCGGAAGTCGACCTCGGCGGTATTTGAACTCAGAATGTAAAGACGAACGAAATGCCGCTAAGCATTTCACCCTGCGTGCTAACGATTCTGCCAGCTCGCTGCCTTAAAGGCAGAGAATATTAACATACTGATAGTGTGTTAATTTACTTTTGTCTTAGGTGTATTCTTATGCCTTGTATAAGATCCATTTAAAATTTTAACCGCTGACGTTGTAAACCAATCACTGGCTATAAATATATATTTATTGTTAAGCGCAAACCCAAACGTTGACTACAGGAGTTTTGCAATATTGGTGATTGTTCTTTGATTCTTTTGTTTGTTTTACTCATCAAAGCTAATGTTGTGCTAGTGGACTGTCTTTAGTTGGTTTGCTAGATTTAGAGATAACTGATGAATAGATAGTCTGACATAGTGACAGAAATATAATGTAAGCGAGATAGAGAGAAGTATAGACAGAGGGATTGTATGCAAAGATAAATAAATAATTAGATATATCAATCTATATACACAGGCAGCGATTCTACTTATAATAACTAAATGAATGCACAATTTATTTTTTTAATCATTTAATTGAACAAAATGACGGCTTTATTGCAATCAAATACATTTTGATTTGCAACTGCTTTCTACCTCTGATCAATTTTGATTGAGCATTCTAATCTTTGAGCATTTTAACCTTGATTATTATATCTTTTTTTCTTTCAGAGCATCTGATAGTATGATTCTCCAACAGTGCCCCACGATGCAATGGTGAATCATAAGGGATATCTAAGAACGCTGCAAGTTTAAAAAATATAATATAAAGCTTTAGAAAAAAATCTATATTAATGCGTTGAAGTTTGAAAAAATGTGTTATTCATAATTTTACTGCAATGATTGTTGTTGATGAAACAAAGTAAGCTAAAATTTTCAGAAATAATTTCCTAAAATAAAGCGGCGAGTTGACAGAATTAGAAGCGCGCCGGGCAAAATGCTTAGCATTTCATCCATCTTTACGTTCTGTAGTTCAAATTCCACCGAGGTTGACTTTACCTGTCATATTTCGGAGTCGATAAAATAATTACTAGTTGAACACTGGGATCCATCTGTTCAACTTACCCCCTCCCCTGAAATTACTGGCCTTGTGCCAAAATTTGAAACTAACATTTTTTCCTAAAATATATCATAAAATTTGTTTTCTCCAGGACGCTAAGTTTCGCTTGATACTTTATTCAACCAGTCTAAATAGTAGTCTTTCAGTAACATTCACACCAAACTGTCACAGAATCGTTTCAGTCAAAACAAATCTTATAAATTTGACTCTACAATGTGTATTGAATCTCGTCGCAGTACAAGTTCTGTTGTTATTTTCGAGCTTGCTTTATAATCCTTTCTACCGTAGGCATAATGCTAAAATTTGGGTGAAGAGGATGGTCGATTACATCGACCCCAATGCTTGAATGCTACTTATTTTATCGACCTCAAAAGCATTTTGTTCGACGCTCTAAATGTTCTGCCAGCTCGCCGACTTAGCTAATAATCCTTTCTATTACAGGCACAAGGCTTGAAATTTGGGGTGGACGGACTAATTAATTTTATCAACCTCAGTGCACAACTTTATCGACTCCGGAATGATAAAAGGCAAAGTCGACCTCGGAAGACTACCGTATAGTTTAAATACTTACATCACAAGCACCATCTACTCAACTGATGAAATGAGCAGCTGTCAGACTTAAAAGTTCCAATCAAACCGAATTTTATAAATTTGACTCCAACAGTCTATATTGAATTTTCTGGTCAGTCCAAATTCCTTTGTTGTTTTCAAGCTTACTTTATAATGAAAATGTTAACATTTACTTTAAACCATACTTTCTTTTAGTGTTCCACGCAAGTGCTCCAGCAACATTTTAAAATTTTCATCTCACTGTATTTATACACATCACTGCTTAGCGCTCCTACCCCATAAAAAGATTGGTTACTTCTGGCCTAGAACCCACATCAACTAAGGAGTCTTTCCTTGTTAAGAAAGTTAGGGTTTAATTTGAGGAAGATTTGATTATTATTTGTAACATAAAAGCAACCACATGGAAGCCGCTACAATGATTTGATGCTGGTGGTTTTGGTGATAATATTACGGGTGGGTAGGTATTATTTAGGTCAAAGTTCACTATCTTGCCAGTCCCAAATGGCAACTCTCTCTTTCATCCTTACTTCCTCTTTTCCTTCCTTATCTCACCTTTTCGCATTTTCTACACTAACTAGCTTTTTCGGTAAACCAGCCCAAGTAATGATCTCTTTCTTGTCGGTGGCTTATGATAATTTTCTAGCTTCTAAGCAAATCTTTAAAAGACAGAGAAAGAGAGAAAAGGAGAGAGAGAGTGGGGAGAAATAGAAAGGGAATGAGCGAGAGAGGATGGGGGAAGGACAGAAGTGGATCGACAGGCGCCAAAGTCGCGCCGTCGTAAACTTCATCTATGGTGATTATGGTCGTAGTTATTGCTGCAGTTGTTTTTGTTGCTATTGTTGTTTTTATGCTGCTGCTTATTGTTTCTACTATCATCACCATTATTATTATTATTATTATTATTATTTATTGCTGCTGTTGTTTTTCTTCTACTTTCGCTGTTTATTTTTGTTTGTTTGTTCTGTTGTTACTTTGTTAGATCTATATTATCTTTCTTATTTGTCAATCTCAAAACTCAAAGACCCTCCACTATCTCCCCCATCCCTCCTACCACTCAACAGTTTCTTCACAAGACCACCATCACAACCACTGTCCTTAAACACTTTTCTTGACGTTTGCTTATCTTACAACCTTCTTCCTTCCACTCTATCTCCACATCTACCCCGCCCCATACAAACACCACTACCACTACTATAACCACCACTAAAAGCAGCAGCAGCACCACCACCACCACCGCTACCACCACCATTCACCTCCGTCTTCATCCACCGAGTCATTCATTTTGTCAATTTTATATTCTCTTCACAGCAACATCCCGTACCCTCTGTTTCAACTAGTTTGGCCTTTACGTGGACATTTCACTTGCTAGACAAAGCAGCAAAAATCAACCAACAAATTAAGTGAGGAAAAATATCATTATATAATCTAATGCAGTATATTCCTAAAAGGGCCCCTATTCCAAACTGCAACCACATTTCTTACATAGAGGATTCTGGTATCCGGATCTTTGTGATTTGACGGGCAACACTTGTTTTCTTAACGAAACACTTTCAAACTTGGGACACTGGTAGAATGTGTCATACAAAACAACTTTTTCTCTTAGCCTTCTTAACAAAAAATTGTACATCGCAAGTTATTTCATGTTAAAGTTGTCGTATTTCTGTAATTTCAACCAATCACTGACGTCTATTCAGCTGAATACAGTCAGTGCTGGCCGGTCATAAAAATGTTATTCCCTGTGACATATTTCATCCGGTTTAATCGTAATTTATACGCATATATTGTTTATATAATAAATTACGCTGTGCGTATCTGTGCGTGTATATTTTTGCCATAACCTCACTCATAACCCTAACCCTAACCCTAACTCTAAAACCCTAACCCTAAACTAGAGTTTGATTTGAAGAAGATTTGGCTGCTATTTCTAGGAAATGAAGCACTTGGTGGAGGTGCATTAATAATTCAAGTATTTTGATGGCTTTTTCCCCTTTGTTTACGAACAGTCTAGTTAATCGGAAATGTCAGAACTAACGGGGATTAATACCATATACACCGTCACAGCACAAACAATATTCAACTGAATAGACGTCAGTGATTAGTTGAAATTATCGAAATAAGACAATTTTTAACGTGAAATAACTTCGATACAAAAGTTTTTATCTGTTCTATACCACAAAATATACAAGTATACGAAGTTTGAAAGTATTTCGGTACCAAAAACACTACATAAAAAAATGTTGCCCGTCAAATCATAAGGGTCCTGGTATCCTATAAGACCGAATTCATTGTCAAAGAACGCAAGACTTCGTTATTTTCACTTCTTGAAATTTATTAAAACACCGATCAAAGTTCGTTCTTGACAGGTTTTATAGGTTGTTGATTTGCATATATGACCTTGAATGTGTGTGTATATACTTATAATTATGCTCACGCACGCGCGCACACACACACACACACACACACACACACACACACACACACACACACACACACATTTAGATTACTATAATTGACAAAACGTGTGCCTATTTTGCTGACTTATGGATACTTAGCCGACTGCGCGTGCACACACACACACCTCGTTAGTTGAAAAATTTATATCACTCAGCTTATTTTCCTTTAAATTATGCTCATTGTTCTTGACCATAAATGTTTTCTACTCTTTCTACATATATCTAAGTATCAATGTAAGCCAAAAGCTGTTCAAATGTCAGCTACTGAAGCAAAAACGTGTTTACACCTGTCCTCATTTGTTATACAATTAGATTCTCATTTCATGGAATCTATTCATCTCAATCACAGGTTTCTAAAATCAATTCATTTTAACTAAACAGTTTGAAACTTCGAATACTGGTAGAATTTCGCACGTAGAACACGGTAAACTCTGAACGTTTTTGACCAAATTTCGTATTTTAGAAGTTATTTCGTGTTAAAGTTGTCGTGTTTGTGTAATTTCAACTAATCAACGACGTGTATTCGGTTGAAGAAAGCTACTACTGTTTCCGGGTCATCTCTACTAAGTGTCACCACGAGTCCGCAGCTAGCTTTTTTTTTTGTTGACGTATTTATTTATTTATTTATGTGTTTCAGCCAAGTGGCTGCGGTCATGCTGGTGCACCACCGTATATGTAGTTTCAAAATGCCTTATTTTACAACTAGGAGATGTATTGTTATTGTCATGATTTTATCTTAGTATAAGCAACAACAAACACATTTCGTCAATATAAAAGTCTTTATTAGATAAAAAAAAAATAATATTATCAAAACATGAAAGTAAAACAAAACAAATAGCGGCTTATACACAGGAAAATAAAGTAATTGTAGTGGCAGTGACAAGTTCACTCGCTGGTTGTTAGTTGATAGTGTAGAAGAGAGGGAAAGAGTACGGAATGCACGGTGCTGACTAGAAAGGAAGAAAGGATAAAAGGTGACATCGTCTTCGCACAGCATACGAATAGAACAGAGTGGTGACATTCAGAAGAGATGACCCGGAAGTTGTTCCTCTTCGATTACTATCGCAAACAGCAGTAGCTTTCTTCTACCGAATATACGTCGTTGATTGGTTGAAATTACCCAAATACGACAACCTTAACACGAAATAACTTCTAAAATACGAAATTTGGTCAAAAACGTTCGGAGTAAACCGTGTTCTACGTGTGAAATTCTATCAGTATTCGAAGATTCAAACTGTTTAGTTAGAAAAAATTAATTGAGATGGAACAGATCCCTTTTCATTAATGGCAAGTCAGTTTCGGAGAATCCTAAAAGTTCCTGAGATAATCTCCTATCCTAATTTTCATTGGTTGCAATTACCACATGGAATGTGTTTACTTTTGTTTTGTAGTTAAATCGGTTTCAGTAAGTCAAGAATTATCTCGTACGGCATTTGATATTCGTCTTGGTATGTATGTATGTATGTATGTATGTATGTATGCATGCATGCATGTATGTGTGTATGCGCGTGTGTGTATGTATGTATGTATGTAGGTATGCATGTATGTATGTAGGTATGCATCTATATGGGAAATTACAATAAATACATATTTATGTTATTAGTTCTTACCTAAGTGTCACAATTACGATTGCCTAGAACCATGCATTGGATACTCCAAGAGCGTTTGGATGTTTAACCAAAACTGATCATCATCAGAGAACTCTTTATTGCGTTAAGTTACAGAGAACTAATAGAGACCTACATATGTTTCAGAAAATGAAATATGAATTCGAACGTAGAAAAACTGTAAAAACAGCTTAGCTGTGAAAGCAGTCTAACTGTGAAAACAGCTTAGCTGTGAAAAAAATGCCCTTACAGTCCAGCTATCATTTAACCTTATAATAGAAGCTATTATTTAACCTTGTAACAGAAAGCATTTGTTGCCATGGGGCGCTTAGCTTAATTGTAAGGAGTGCTCAGCCGGAATTTGAGAGCTACAGTACTTGGTTCTTTGTGGCGGCCAGTTTTTTCCCCGTCTTCTAAGCGTATTTATCTAATCTTCTAAGCAGTTTTCACAGCTACTCTGCGTTCGAGATTTACTTCATTTTCTTTAAAATACCAGTTCACGACGCTTCTAATATATATATATATATATATATATATATATATATATATATATATATATATATATATATATATATTTATAATTACATACAAACATATACAGATACCTACACACATATTATATACACGTTTGCGTAAATTTTGACAACATGCATACACACTCAATGCATACCACTCAAGTGTCTTGAGATGCATGAAGTAACATAGATATAGAGAAAATTAGTGAAATGCTAATGCTGACAAAAAGATTGTAAAAGTGTGATAATTAGATGAGTGAAAAAGTAAGATGGGCACAGCATATGTGTGAAAGAGTAAGCTAGAGGTTAAGTGAACGAGCGTAGACATGCCCAAACAAGACATTATACTAAAACAAGTCTTTCTATACAGCAAAATTGACAATACACTTTACGATATAAATATCCTGAGATACACGGAAATAACAGGGATAGAAATAGAGAGCGAGAGAGAGAGGAAAAGAGAGAAAGAGAGAGAAAGAGAAAGATAGGGAAAGAGAGAGATAGGGAAAGAGAGAGAGAGAGGGGGAGATTAGATACTAAGATGAAAACAAACAACGAGTGTGATATATTGATAGGACTTAGAAGAGCGAGATAAACAGAGTGTGTGGTCAATAGAAGACAAAGACAAGTAGAAGATAATAGATAGACAGACAGACAAACAGACAGACAGATAGTAAAGTGACTTCGCTTTGCCTAATATGGTATTGTAAAAATGTACTTCGCTGTGTTTCCACATTCGGACAGACTGCATAGCATCTTCAATAAAGGCTTTCTATGTACATTTCATACAAAACACACATATAAAAATAATGTAATTTTTTAACGGAATTCAATAGTCCAGTACAATACGTTTCGTGTGGATATAATTGTATGAAACCTATGGTATCTTGACAGAAATTATTGATTATTTACACAATTTTAGGGTTGATAAAACTTTCTTCCAGTTTGTCATATATATATACATACATGCATCAATATATATATCTATGGGGGTGTATTCACACACACACATACATTATTCAAACGTAGACAACATATAAAAAAACTTATGGCCTAAGCTGGAAACCTTTCATCATCAGTCCGCTGTATCACAGTTGACCTTGCGTTTCGTTTGAACAAGAACAACCGTAAAATTTTCCAGCCATCGCAGAATCCTCTCAGTATTTCTAAACCCTTCTTTTGTCATTTACTTTTTCGGATTGATGTATTACACTATTCACCCTCTTACTTCCAACTAAAAATATACACTACACAATCTCTGAATAAAAGCCAATGTCAGTAATAAAATATTATCTTAAAGGTAGCAGGTTAGCACTAGTCCATATGTATATATGAAAATGTATAGCCCGGATATTTGTATGTGTGTGTGTGTGTGTGTGTGCGTGTGCGTGCGTATTTATGTGTTGTATTCATGGGTGTGAACGTGTGCGTACATTTGTACACACTCATACTCTGAATGAAAAATAGAACCTTTTGAGTTTTTTTAAAAACAAGATAACACTGAATGCGAAGAGTCACACGTCAAGCATGGCTGTAAGTACTTGATCACGTAATGGACTATTGTGATTTCGACTCTCCATAGAATGTTCTCAGGCCCAGTGAGTAAGTGAGTCACGTGGTCTTATTCCGATGTATACACTTCATAATTATTTCTGTTCGCACAATTGTCTCAGTACATTGCCTTAAATTTTATGTCTCTTTACTGAATTCAAATCATGATAGGACCATCTTAGTGATAGTTTTTGGCCTTCCACTAATGTAATACGTTAATATCAATATAAACAAAATGTGAAGCTATAACATAGAAGTTGTTAGAATATATAACACCAGATCGTATTATTAATTAATATAGCTTGACCTTTCCCAAGTGAACCACAACTGAATACATTAGCTATCATTCATACTGAGCTGGGAAGAGATACTTTTACTATTTCCAACTCTTTGTTCTGCACTCTTCATGAACGTAATCCGAACGAAAACAAGCAAGGAGTATTGTGAAATGGGAAAACAATACAGCAAAAAAAAACCCCAAAAAAAACAACAACAACAAACAAAAAAAAACGAGAATCACAACTCACCTCTGCCAATGGGAAAGGGCAATTTCCTGCGCAGTAATGCGCATTTAACCATTGAGGACTTATTATCCAATCTCTCCATCCAATATCATCCAGATTAACGTGCAATTTGTGTTTTTTACACAAATTATCTTCCTTGTGGAAATTCTTTCTGTCTGTGTTTTTCCAATTCTTCGGAAAGCGAAGTCGGCGTCGTTGGGCTTTTTCTCGTCGAATCCTTTTTCTTTTGCGCCTTTTCTTTTTATGCTGTGAATCCTTTGGGTAAGGAATGAGACGAGACATCTTCTTCTGCTTTGGTCGTTGGCGTGTCTGTAATACCCCGGGATTAATATTAAGCATGTTATATTTCGTAACTGTTCTGTAGTCGACAGGTTCTTGGGGTATTTCATTAGTCAATACTGACCGTTTCGATCGGTTTGTCTGACTGGAGTCCACCGAAATGCTAGAATCATCCGAAAACGCTAATGATGCTGCTTCTATCTCCTCTGTTTCACTGTAAGTTGTGTTTTCTAACTCGGGTTCCATCGTTGTATTATCCATAATTTCGGACGACGGTGAAGCTGTGACTAATTCTTGGTTTGGTATAAAATCTTGTTCATATTTCCGGCGTTGAAACTCTTTCTTGTCTTTAATCTTTTTCACTGGTACACTTGTTTTGTGTCGCGTTTCTGAAGTTTCGTTTAGTTTCTCTATATCAACCGAGTGAAAGGGATCGATTTCGTCAAGTACTATTCTCATTTTAGGACCAATTCCGTGTGCGATATGATGTACAAGTCGAGTGCTGTTTTTGTTTCTATCCAAGGGCGGTAAAAAGTCATCCGAACCAGACGTAGACGGAACTAACTTGGTTGCCAATGAAGTACGGTTTGCAGGCCTTCTATCTCGGTTCTGACCCGGTAAGAATAATTTAAGGCGCTCGGCCAATTTGTCAAGCTGGTCAAGTTTGACCACTTCAGTTTCGTTAGAATAAACAATAAGAAAGGGCCTAGAGTGATGAATAGAAAATTTCTTGAGTGCAACTGTACGTGTTTTACCCCCTGACTTTTTCGTTTGAAAGTTTATTGCAAATAGATGAGGATATTTGCGGGAGGTTGCGAGGCAACTAAGAACGGAATTGGTAACATCTCGCCATTGCCATCCATGGCTGGCACGATGCAGAGTCACACGTCCTGTCTTGCTAATGTAGTTCGGACCAATTTCATGTAATAGAATTTGTAATTTTGATCCGTTGGGCATCCAAGGGCGAGATTTTCTCTTGTACAAATGAACTTCGGCTCGGAGAACTTTTTCTGATTTTTTAATAGCTGATAGGTTGAAGAAGAACATGGCATCTCCATTGACTTCACCTAGAAATAGAAAAGAATTATGTATATAAAATACAGACAGGCAAACAGGTGATTTTAACGTCACTTTTATTGGCATTTTCAATTTTAAAAATTGCCGTTCGATAATGAGTCATGCTATTTCAACGAGTTATGTGTATAAATGCGTATGACTGAAATGTGCCACTCATGGCACCCATGTAAAGGACAGTAAAAAAAATATAAAATGTCATTGTTATGGTCATATTACAAAATAATAGGTTAAATAACAATTGTCGATCCTTTGGTAAATACACCACAGCGCTGACTATTCGGATGGCTATGATGGTCTATGTTACTAAAGTAAAGAGATATGAGACATTTACTAATGACTTTTACCAATACAGATTTAACGAATTAAACTAATTAAAACTGAGTGTGATATTATTTCACTAATAACATATTACAACCATTGTAGAAATGCACATAAGATAAGGAAACGTGATTAGACTACGTTTTGGATATCAAGAATCTCACGGTTTCTGGTTCAGATATTGTTATTCTAGTTTGACGGATTTCTTTTGTACAGATGATTGACTAATAAAAACGGGAAATTGGCAGTCAAATTATGATGATGATGATGATGATGATGATGATAACAACAACAACAACAATAATAATAATAATGATAATAATAATAACAACAACAACAGCAGCACCC
>NC_142931.1:51466688-51506688 GCF_046866305.1 Octopus bimaculoides | reverse complement strand
CGAATTAATGGCTAAGAATTTAATCGAAATAATGTTAGACATCAGAAGAAGTAGTTTTAAACCAAATAGCAACAGATATATGAAACATGGCTCTAGTTCCACCAGTGGACATGTTGCCCCTATTTTTGTTATTCATTTATGTTTTCTTTTTCTTTTCTTTTTTTTTAGTTATCTCAGACTGGTTCTCATAATTTCCAAGTGAGACTGACATTAGAATCTTCTGGTACTTTCATTTACGTTAGAATTTGCGTCCTATCCAGGAGGAGGGTTAAAACTTTTCTCCCATCTACCGACGAAGAAGTTCCTAAAGTTATGCAAACTTGCAAGAGGACAACAAAGAGCCGCTTTCATGTCGTAACGGTTTTAACTGGCACAAAATCCTATTAACTGGCTAAAGAACCAAGATAGAAAAAAAGATATAATTTTCTTGCTATTTCCTATCCGCAACTTCTACCACTTGATATTGTTGCTAAAGGGAACTTGATGATTTACAAACACACACGCATACATGGAACATGCACACACAAACATCAGCACATATATCCTCACAACGCTCTACACTCTCCTACACGTCTCCAAAATTGCTGGCAGACTCAAAGAGCCGATGATTGCGAAAGATTTTTTGGTTTGAAGTGTGCGAAAGTTAATTTCCGTTTGGATGTATAGTAATCTGTCACACCTCTCTCATACTTCTGAATTGAGTAGAATAAAGTATCCAATCTTTTTATTAATGACACTATCACACAATACAGAAAAAAACATAGACGCGCACGCACGCACGCGCACACACACGCACGGGCACGTGCATGCAGTAAAATGTTGTTTTGAGTTGGCATAAATGTAACATCTGCAGGATACTGAATCACCACAATCTTATATTACTGGTACCTACTGGTGTTTATTTTGTCAGCAGTAATGAATGATTGGAGATAGGTACGCAAAATCACTACTCGAACTATGTTAAACTAAAGACTAAGTTCTTCAGCTTGGCGCTCACTGTCTATTTAGTTAATTCTTATTACTACCAGAGGCGAAGGCGCGTGACAATGTATTCGGCTCACGATCGTAAGATGGTGACTTTGACTCCCGACGGTGCGACGTGTCCTTGAGTAAGACACTTTATTTCACATTGCTCTAGTCTAATCAGCTGATAAAGATAAGTTGTATCAAAAGGGGAGCTGAATCTCCTTCAGCACTAGTTAATGACATGCGTATCTATGGAGTGCAGGCCACCCCGTAGATCGAGTCAACTGGAACACAAGTCGTATGTTCAGCCATTACTACAAGTGGCCTAACGTCATACATTTCATGGTAGTGTACACTGGAAACTAGAAGATGTCTAGTACTCATCTTACCCTCCTCGGGAGAGTAAAATGCAACTCTAACTTCGAATGGATTCGAAATTAGATATTAATATAATTCCGGAAGCCCCGTTATCGGGCGTCCTACCGATTTTATAATCTCGATATCTATATCACTGTAAATTTTAAAAACTACGATGGCCGACGCACGAAATTATTGATAATTTGGCATCAACATGTTTATTCAATAACTTAGCTAATGGTGAGAGGTGCCCAAGTATTCGCAAGTATATAAAGACACCCACTCAGCCTTCTTACCAGTAGAACATGCAGAACGTGATCATTAGACAGAGAGAGAGAGTGAAAGAGAGAGGGTTCCGCCAGCACAAGGTTGTACCGTATTTATCCACCCAGAAAAGATGGATGAAAGATTAAGTCGACCTCATTGGGATTCCAAATCACAGTGCAGAAAGCTGAAACAAATATCACCACGCCTTCTATCTGTTCAAAGGGGTTAAAATCAACGAAGATAAAAGTAATTATAACATTAAGTGGAGATCATGTAGTGGATTTCAAACTGTATTTGTTCTAAGGTGGATTTCCTCATGGAATTATTCTTTTCATTCTATCTTCTTAATGAAGTTAACACATTACAAAGATTGAATAAGCCACACATTCAGGGAAACTTCGAAGTCACTGTCAATAAAGTTATTGTACGAGGGAAAGTTAGAAATTATCCGCAGCTTCGCAATAGCATACCTTTACTACTGTCACACGGCCTTCTGCGCATGCGTGCTTATAATTGGTACTATTGTGCTCACGTGATCGAAGTTTGAGCCTGATAGTACAATTTTTCTTTCTGGCTTTACAGTGTAAGCATGGACACTCCCCACTAGTAATGTGCACCAAAGAGGAACAAAGAACAGTGATCCGAGAGATGGTAATGGTGAACCGGTTCACCATTACCATCGAGCTTACTGAATCTCGTCGTCAGCGGTGGAGGCTGACGGGCGTCCTGCTCACTCTTTGTTCGTCATGCTTATCCGGCCATTTTTAAACTTCTCGATCTACTCAGACACATTTCTACGCGGTAGTGAACTGTTCCCATATTGTGCTAAAAGCCTCCAATGAATTTCAGCACCTGACACACCTTCCGACCAGAGAAATTGGATCACTGCTCTTTGTTCTTCTTTGGTGCACATTGCTAGTGGAGAGGCCAGAAAGAAAAATGGTGCGATCAGGCTCAGACTTCGATCATGTGACCACAATAGTACCAACTATTAGCACGCATGCGCAGAAGGTAGTGTGAAAATAATAAAGATATGTTATGGTGAAAGTGTGGATGTTTGACTTCCACTCGGAAATATTAAACTCTACCCTTAAATTTAGATCTATATTCAGATCTGTGCTCGTTCTTTTTATCTATATAAGACTCATGCTCTCTCTCTTTCTCTTTCTCTCTCTTTCTCTCTCTCTCTTTCTTTCTCTTTCTCTCTCTCTATATATATATATATACTTTATTAAAAAGCAATAAAAATATCACAAAAACTGTTACTAAGAGTTTCACGTTCCCGTTCGTCGGACAGTTATATATGTGTGTGTGTGTGTGTGTGTGTGTGTGTGTATACAGTTTGTATTTATATAATATATATATATATACATTTATATGCGTGTTTATATATCGATATCTATATATATATATATATATATATATATATATATATATATATATATATACATATATATATATATATGATTATGTGTGTGTATACACACACACACCTATAGGCATAAAAATATGCATGTATATATACTTATATACATCATATATACACACACACATATATATATATACTTATATATACTTATATATATATATATATATACATACATCATATATACATACATTACATGTATGTGTACACCATAAACACACACACTGGTGTGTTTATGTGTGTGTGTACGTGCGTGTCAGTGGTGTGAATGCGTATACGTATGTTTATGTTTCAGAGCATGAATGTGTCTGAGTTTCTGTGTGCATCAGCAATTACATCGTCTCGCAGTATTTGTGACGCCATGAGAGAGTCAACGTGGAGGGAAAACAAACAAACAAAAACAATGTACAAGAAAAAGAAAGAATGGAAGAAGAGGAAGAAGGAGGTTAAATGTACGGTGGTCATGAGAAGGGTGATGAGAAGGGGGTGGGGTGAGAGATAATGATGATAACGATGATGATGATGATTGTCTTGTCAACAGTTTCAAAATAAATGTGTGTGAATGGTGGGGTGTATGCATTTGGAATAACACACCATGTTAGCCTTTGGACTGATGTATTTTTTTCTTGTCACTCTAAAATAGTGAGGAATGTTAGCATATTGTATATAGTAATGTGTACTAGAATACACATCATATATATCCATATATATATATATATATATATATATTCACACATATACACGCGTACACATATATTGATATACATATATATATATATATATATATATATATATATATATATATATATATATATATATACACACATATATATATATATATATACATATGTATACACACTTATATATATATATAAAAATATGTAAATATATATATACATATATATGTATACATACGTCTATATATATATATGCACACATATATATATATACATGTATATACACACATATATATATATACATATATATGTACATATATATATATAAGCATATATATGTACATATATATATATACACATACATGTATATACACACACACACACACACACACTCACACATATACGTGTACACACACACACACATATATAAACATCCGTATATGTAGTGCAAGAAGGAGGGAACTGCGTGCGTTACCGGTAAAGAATACACGAAGAAAGTGTGCACTAGGAAGTACATGACGATGAAACTGAACATGGACTCGTAAAATTTTAAAAATAACACAGACTAAGAGCTAAAGATGTAAGAGTGCGGTGGGGGAAGAGGCGAAAACAAGTGAAGTAGGAATAATTTTGGTAAAGCATTTACAAAGAAAGGTGAGAAAAAGGTAAAAAAAAGAAAGCAAGAAATAAGAAGTATACGTTATAGAACATGGCAGTTAAATAAAGACGATGAACGCAGTCGACAACTAAGCATTCTCCATGGTTTCGGACACATTCTGACGGGACTACAGTATTTAACAATAGTCGGTAGACGTGCCACAAATCTGTCAGGTATAAATATTGCGTTCAAATTTTTCCACAAGGCCAGCAAGTTCAGGGAAGAGGTAAGTCGATTTCATCGAAGCCCGAATGAATGAAAGGCGAAGTCGACCACAACGGAATTTGAACTTAGAACATGAGGACAAATGAAATGCCGCTAGGCATTTTTTGCCCGGCGTGCTATCGATTCTACCAGCTCGTCGCCTTATTCAGGCGAAAATATTACAGAACAACATTAAATAAACAAATCGAAGTTGTGTCTGGATAATCTACTTCGGTCTCCGGGAACGAAATCTGTTGAGATGGTGTGTTTCAACATACGTAATATGATTACAGACTTACAATCAAGAAAGAACCTTGTTAGGAGGTTTCTAATTCTCAGATTGGCCAGCACAACTTCCGCATTGGCAAGTTGAAGAGAAAGGCCTCGAGTTGGCAGAATCGTTAGCACGTCAGGCAAAATGCTTTTAGTGACATTTCGTCCGTCTTTGCTCTCTGAGTTCAAATTTCAGCGGGTTCAACTTTGCCTTTCATCCTTTCGGAATCGATAAAATAAGTACCAGTTGAACACTGAGATCGCTGTAGTCGACTAGTCCCCACCCACGAGAGTTCTGGTATTGTGCCAAAGTTTGAAAGCAATATAGAACAATTACCTCTCGTTGTAATTGAAATTTGATATAATTAAAATTATGAATTAAGTACCAAAATAAGATGATTTACCCACAATTCAGTGGTTTAATGATAGAAAGTATTAGCACTACGTGCAAGTAAATACTATCCACAGCATCTTTATCAGAGCGTCTGTGAGCATGATTACGTAAACGAATCTCATACTGGCTTACAAATACAACTGTAGAAAATAAACACTAGAGAATAAATATGTGGATAATAAATAATCGATGAATGATTAATAAATAAAACGATTGCAGCGTAGAGGACACAAGTTAGCAATTCAGAAAGGCACAAAAGCCGTTAACTTCATTTAAACATTTATTGGTTGTAATAATATGGTGCCAAAGCTTTTGGTTACTGACAACATTTGTGCTTTTCTGCACAAAGTTTTTCAGTGATCAGGTCGTAGTTTCACACGACGAAAATTGTGACACCATATTACAAACAATAAATGTTTAAGTGAAGCTGATAATCTTTGTGTTTCTGAACGGCTAGTTTCAACGCACGGTCTTAGATGAAAACACTTGTCATGCAAGTAAATCTCCGTAATTAACAAAATAGAGTAATAATTAAACACGTGTTCATCACCATGTGATTGTGTTCATACCTTAGCATATACTTCTGCATAGTTGCCTTTTCACGTATCTTTCAATTCATACCTTCGCTTTCTCGGGTTGCAATTACCCTAGGTACAAACACTTGCACTCACAAGCCATACGCTCTTCAATCATACGCCAGTCGGTATGCATATCTCTGTTATATATCTACAAATCTCGATATGCATACCTGGAAAAATGGAAGCTTAAAATATTGCAGCTGTAGTTACAATTTTATTATAAATACTATGCTTTTTGGATGGGTTAGGATGGGAAAAAAATAAAATGGGGATAAAAAGAATACAACGAAGACTTGGATTCCCTTGGGCAGCATGCTGGTAATGTTAAATTTGAAGGGCCATTTTTCTCTCCCATAGTACCTTTGTATGATTATAATTATTAGTATAATTGCGATCAAACCCAGCGGTTTATTCTGAAACTGAGGAAGATGAATCAAATTTTATGCACTTTGCTTAAAATAGATTTCTTGGTCAAACTTTATAGAGGACACGAGTGTAGGGACGTTTCTGGGTATGAAAAGCACAAATAAGTTGGATTTCCAGTGTTTCATGTGTATAAATTACTATCCTTTATCTCTTGTGGGGACACATTTTCATTTATATGGAAGACTGACCTCACTAAAACCACCACATTATTTATTTCTCATTATTTCTGAGCTGACAGGCGAGTTTAAGTTCATCTTAGTCGCTCTCCCCACACATAGATTAACTCATATTTCTGTACACCTAAATGTCAACTTAGCTGTAGCTAGAAAAACATAAGAAGGTAACTGAAACTGTTTTAAATTTTGAAAGACAGGCTACATCTCTAGCATATACAAGTACTTCAGTTCCTTCCACTAACTTAAAATACATTATCTTACAGGTAATAAATATAGGACATTTCACAGAGAAAATACGGGGAGTTAGAATCTAAACAGAGGGTATAACTTTTACATTTGAAAATAAATAAACCCATTTTATAAAATTTTGATTTCAACTTCAGCTGCAATATTTCTTTCCCGTATTTTCCAAATTCAATTAAGAATATTATCATATTCTACTTTGCATTTTCCATGCTATTTCAAGAAGTACAAAAGCTAACAAAGAATATAAGTACAAAATGTATAAAAGGTAAAAAAAAATTAAGCTGTTGTAAAAAAGTAAATTTTATAAATTGGAAAAAATCAAATTCTATCAAAATACCAACAAGATCCTTGAGACGAAGGAAAAACGTTAATAAAGCACCAGCAGATGAAATAAATGACGCCAGTCAGGATGCATTACAGCCAGTATGAAGCGAAAATTTTAAGGCAAAAGTGAGTTTCATCATATTCCTGTTTTCCACAAACAGTTTGAGTACATTGCGATTTTCCTCGTCGCCATGGATTTGGACAATTAAGTTTTAAAATTTTCAAACGATCTTATTTTTTTTTTAGAACATGTCGACTTGTCTGCCTCCTTTTCATCCCCACAACACCTCGTGGTCTCTTTTTCCCCCTCGTGAAAAATACTACTATAGTGTAGCCTAAGTGTGAACAGAATTATGATTGGAGGTGTGTGTATGTATGCGTGTGTTTTCGTGCGCACACTACGGCTGTGAAGGCGAATGTAGGGAGTTTCAGGCGATGCTTGAAGTTGTGGGGTCGGTCTGCAGTCTGAGTAGGCATTAGTGGTTAGGAACCCTGTTCTTAGTTGTGATGTAGCCAATGTTGAGGAGCAACTAATGTTCTGGTGGTATATATGGGTGATCGGCTCTTAGTGGTTTGAAGTTCACTAGGAGCGAGTGCTTCTGATGGCAACAATAAGATAGTTTTATTTCCTGTTGATAGATACTGCAGGCTGGTGGATAATATGTAGTATTTTATGGAAGCAGAGCCGGCAGTAGCAGGCACTGAGTGAGTATGGTGGGGCTCTGTCGATGATGATCCATTCGATGCTGGAGGTTTCATTTCGGCGATTGCAGAGTCTCTCGAGAAAACGAGAAAAATAGGTGGAATTCTCTCTATCCCTGTTTTTAAGCGTGTGCATACGCTGTGTGTACCATCCCTTGAAATCATTGGCCGTCATGCCTGTGTTGTGCCTTCTGATGCCATCGGATGGTTTGAAGGTGGTTCTGTAGACTACAGCCCTTGGAGAGCATGATCCTCCTAGAGGATAACTAGAAGGGCATCGGAGATTACGAGTTGCGGTTGGAGGTTGTGTAGGTGCACGTTTGTATCTGTTGTGTGTGTGTGTGTGTGTGTGTGTTATTCTTTTGCTTCACTTTTGCATTCGTTCTAAATTTTTGAGCACTTGTGTCAGATATCTTCTTTGAAGATGTATGCCTGATGTATTTTCGAAAGATCGTACTACCCACAGAAACACATACACACTTACGAGTGTGTGTGCGCGTGCGCGCGCGCGTGTCAATAAGTTTGTAGCAACTGTCTTACTTGCTTCTACTCATGTTATCCAAACTTAAGGAATCTATAGAGCTAGTCGATGCTTTTAGTTTTGTTATTCTCTTCCCTTGGGATCGTAGTATTTGGTTACAAGGTTAATAGTTTATATTCTTCTCCACAAAGTGCCAGAAATCCTTATACGACAAAATGTGTACCTTAAAGATGAATAAATATTTGTTTATCTTACGCAATGCTTCATTAAATGAAGCAAATTGCTTAACCTTTCAAGGTCAGAGAGATTCTTTTTAGTTGATCAGCATTAAACAATTCAAGGGCTGTTGTTACTTAGCCCCAGGTCAGGGCTTATTGAGCAAACCTTTGGTAATCAAAGGCATTTTCATCCGTGGTTATTCGTTTTGTTGTTAGTGTCATATTATTATTATCATCATTATTATTATTATTATTATCATCATCATCATCATCAGTTCTACATTCCAAGGAGTTGAGACATATTCCTTTACCCAAAGATATTGGTAGAAATGAGTATCAGCTGAATTCTTTATCAACACTTAACTTCCAAATGAATTAATGTTTTTGAAGTCTTCCTTTAATTATAATGTCTTGTATATTTTAAATCAGGAGCAATTCCATTAGAGCTGATGTTAACATGTTACAGGTAACCATGTGATTCAGTACTACTTGATAATTATTGAATGATTGGTGACTAAACTGACCCAATGAAGAATGAGAGTGGACAGCTTGCGAAATAAAAACGGCAAATGTTTGAAATCAGTGCGCAAAACCACCTAAATATCTAATAGTAGTTGATTACCCTACCGCCTCGGGCACCCCATTTCTGTAATCTGTTGGAATCACAGACGGGTGACATGAGGGTTATCAAGCCCATTAAACACTTGAGTGGAGGTTACACCAATATTTGATTCTATTACAAGACCTGTTGGAACTCGGATTAAAGAAAGCGCAAGACCGAAAGTGGGTGGGAAAGACTGGTTATATATATATATATATATATATATATATATATATATATATATATATATATATATATTCAACTGACATGGCTTTATGAGCGCAGGCATGACTGTGTGGTTAAGAGGATTGCTTTGCAGCTGCGTGGTTTTCCGTTCAATCCCATTGCACCGATCAATGCTTTGAGAGTGAATTTGGTAGACGGAAACTGTATGGAAGCTCGTAGTATTATATATGTGTGTGTGTGTGTGTGTGTGTGTGTAGGTGTGTGT
Organism: Octopus bimaculoides; assembly: GCF_046866305.1. NCBI lineage: Eukaryota > Metazoa > Mollusca > Cephalopoda > Octopoda > Octopodidae > Octopus > Octopus bimaculoides. The sequence goes on along the minus strand of NC_142931.1, from coordinate 51,497,263 downwards.
GTGAGAGAGAGAGAGAGAGAGAGAGAGAGAGAGAGAGAGAGAGAGAGAGCGTGGGTTCTGCTTTTTGCTGTCCTGTACTTATTTACGTGCGTGCATGCGTACGTACGAACATACATACATACATGGTGGCTGTCGACTCGTAAATGAGTGTGACCATTTGTGACAAATTATCTTATCTTAGATGTTAAAGATAACGACTGTCAGCAGTGCCTACGCGGAAATTTAAAAACCAACAATAGCTTGCACAACACCACTAAAACTCCAGAAACAAGTAAGAACAACATCTTTGGTTTCTCAATGGGGCGGCTGTTATTTCGTTAATTTTTTTCTCCATTTGCGGTACACTTAAATTTTTTTCAAAATTCGGTGGGACACCAGAAATAAAAAAAGCATGACTAAAAGTATAGGGAAAAATATATTCCGGTTACACTGCGGTACACCTAGCATCGTCTCGTGGTACAAGAGATGTCTACATAAAGACTAGAGATCTCTTGGATGACTGTTGGCTCTACTGAGTTCATCCATCCTTTGATAGTTTTTTTCTTTTTTGTTCAGCAGGGCGTCCAACGAAAACCATCCATCTTAATATCACATCCTAGTAGGGCTGTCAGTTTAGTTGTCGACTGCCCGACCGTGCGACAGGTTGTACTAGATTACATATTATCAGCATCACCGAGAGTGACCTGGCATGGATGTGGACAAACATGACGTACCTAGACACATACAGAACAGGAATAATAATTTGAGACAAGAAAATAGGAAGTGTGTAGAGCAGGTTGTTCAATAAACGTTTATGTTAAACGTAATGTTAAACAAAGCCAAAGAACTAAAGAATCTGTAGCTATTCCATCCACACAGTAACTGTGGGTTTATACACGAAATCATTTGAATTGCTTATGTTTATGTAACGTAGCTGCAGCGTCAGTTGAATTTCGCTAAAGCAGAGAAGAAACGAATAGTAGCAAAAAAAAAAAAAAATTACAATTACAAGCCATTAATGTAACTGTAAAAAATATATAGAAAAAATGCGATATACACACGCATAGACCTATAAGACTTTTCGACTAAAGAGTGGTCCAGGCCATGTCTAATTTAATAACACCACCTGATAGGATTAGCTAAATGCTTTTAAGTAAAGTTTTGTGGTTTCATGGTCCATTCGAGTAAGGAGTTCTTGTTGAGTGAGTTGTATCTAAGTATTGATGGCTTATCTGGTATTCATTGAAGAAATTTGTCCAGATTCCGTTTAAAGGTAATTGGATCCTTTTCCTCTTTGAACTGTTTCGGGGCAATACTAATTAGGGCAAGGCCAGTTGAGGAAAAGAAATTGCGTTGCAGTGTATTTATGTGTTGTAATCCTGAATTGGGTAGGGGACGTATGACCCGTGGTCCTAGCCTTGGATGAATTTTGAAGCTGATGTTGAGGTCGTTTGGGCAATGCTGGTGGTATATTCTCCACGTCGTGCAAATGATGTAAGGCCCACGGCGGCACTGGAGAGAAGAGAGTTTCATTGCTTTCAGGCGGTCCCAGTAATCGAGATCAGTCATGCCCTTAATTCTTTTAGTGAATGACCTCTGAGGTGATTCAGTTTTCGAAATGTCTTGTTTTGTATGGGGAGATTACTGGGGGCAGCAGTATTCAAGGTGAAGCCGTACAAAGGAGGAGAAAAGAGGAATGATGACACCGTGTTCTCTGGACCGAAAGGTTCTTAGGAACCAGGAGCTCATCTTACGAGCCATATTGACCTTATTGTTGATGTGGGTACTCCAGCTGAGATTGTTCGCAAAAATTATTCCTAGGTGTCTGATATTATTAGATTCTGTGAGTGGTTCCCTTGAGGGAAGAGAGCATGGCTGTTTTAGCATAGACTTTCTTCCAAAATGCATCAGCTCAATTTTTCCCTCGTTTAGGTCATAACATTCAGAACAACACAAGCAATGACAACCTTACTTGCATACATGTATACATAGCTCTCTCTCTCTCTCTCTCTATCTCTCTCTCTATCTCTCTCTCTCAGGAATGGCTGTGTGGTAAGTACCTTGCTTACCAACCATATGGTTGCGGGTTCAGTCTCACTGCGTAGCACTTTGGGCAAGTGTCTTCTACCATAGCCTTGGGCCGACCAAAGCCTTATGAGTGGATTTGGTTGACGGAAACTGAAAGAAGCCATATGTATATGTATATATGTGTGTGTGTTTGTGTGTCTGTTCCCCCCCCCCTCAACATCACTTGGCAACCGATAGTGGTGTGTTTACGTCCCCGTAACTTAGCGGTTCGGCAAAAGAGACCGATAGAATAAGTACTAGGCTTACAAAGAATGAGTCCTGGGGTCGATTTGCTCGACTAAAGGCGGTGCTCCAACATGGCCGCTGTCAAATGACTGAAACAAGTAAAAGAGTAAAAGATATATATACATATATATATATATATATATATATATATATATATATATAAACGGTAAATGAGTATATGCATATATACGTACAGGTATGTGCATACCGACATCCACCTGTATGTATAGGTGCATATCTGGGTACAGGACATTGCAAACAAACGTAGACGAGAACACACGAGCCACATAGAGAACATTCTCCTTCATCAGCCACCCACGTTTTAACACTGGCGTTTCGACGAGCTTGGGCAGGACGCATCGCTAAAACGGCTCGTCCCATCGATCGCAGATTAAATTTGTATACGGAAATTAAATCTAGCCATGGAGGAATGTAGTGGCGGACAAAAAACAAGACAGGAAAACAAACAGAAAAGGCTTTACGGCCAGACGAGAAAAATTATGTGTGTATGAACGCGATGAGGCACGGACCCGAGAGGGACAAAGTGGTGCGTGCGTTGCTTGGCGAAAGCCAAGGAAGGAAAGGATTATTGACCGGAAGCATGTGACCATGCCGGTGTAAAGGGAAGAGAGAGAGTGGTAGAGGGAGAAACAGAGGGAGGAAGTAGAAGAATAGGTGAGCAACGAGAGGAAAAGAGAAAGAGAGGAAATACGAGGGGGAAAAAGAGATACGTAGTAGTAACAGAGGAAGAACGAGAGGGGTAAAGCGAGATACGTAGTAATACAGAGGAAGAACGAAGGGGGGGGGGGAAGAGAAAGAGAAAGAGTAGCGTCGGAGGATATGAGTTACGAAAACTACTTACATGTAAAAACAAATGGTAAATGAGTATATGCATATATACGTACAGGTATGTGCATACCGACATCCACCTGTATTTATTGGTTCCTTACCGGGTACAGGACATTGCAAACAAACGTAGACGAGAACACACGAGCCACATAGAGAACATTCTCCTTCATCAGGGCCTATTCGTTTAGCCTGGTCCCTTAGCTATGACATCATTCGAAAGCTAAAACGATACGAAAGCGCATTGTGACAGCGATGTACAACAACATCTGATAGCTTGGTTGATACTGTGATGTATATATTAATATATTTAATAGAATTTGTGAAAATCACTTCATACGGTTTTACTAAGTATAAAAAATGTTTTTTTTTATTGAGAGAGAGAGAGAGAGAGAGAGAGAGAGAGAGAGAGAAAGAGAGAGAGATTTATGCGTACACATACATGCGTCTGAAGATACATACACACACATTATTTATGCACCATTAGAATGTATATCTATAATTGTATACAAGGTTCTCTAAAAAGGAGGCCATTATTTTGCTAGGTGACATAAGCCTCTAAATGGACGTTACCCGTCACAATTCGCATGCGAATTGTACAGATTTTGTTCAATAAGTTAAAAATATCTGTTCTGTCTAACTTCTGTTTACATCATTTAGAAAGCTGCGCTATTGTATATGTGAGCAAGCGAGTGTATGTGAATATGTATATACATATATATCATGTGTGTGTGTGTGTGTGTGTGTGTGTGTGTGTGTGTGTGTGTGTGTGTGCAAGCTATTGTGCTGTTTATATGTGCTTGTATAGCAAAGCAGGTGGCGAGTGTCGACTGTGATCGAGAGGTGAATTAAGGACACGCTTTGTGCGTTAATTGCCTTCAGGAGAGGTCGAGGAGAATTCGTTTCAATAACAAACAGCAGTAACAACAACACAGTGAAGACTGTGACAGCAACGGCAACAGCGCCGATAAAAAAAAAAGAACAGAATGAAATAAAATACAAACAAAAAATAACATCATGAACAGCAACCTCAACAACGAAATCATCGTCGTCGTCATTAATATCACCATCATCGTCACCATCCTCATCATCACTACCGACACAACAACAACATTAAAAGCAATAACAATACAGACTTCATTATGAGACTAATGCGCTAGACGCATAAAGAAAATAAACATCTCCTCCCCCAAAAGAACATAAAACACGACAACCCAAATTATATAACAGAGAGAGAGACAACCTGATTAAAGCAAAGTACAACCTCAAACACAATTCACAATCATTACAACAACACAATTAATGAACCAACGAAAGGCTTCTGCGTCGATGATCGACCTAGTAACAAAATATCAGTTTAAATTCTCTCAAAATCAACCTTCCGTCTTATAAAATGATAGACACATTGGATAACGAGACACAGAAGACAGACTAAACAAAGCTAGAAAGCCTACAGGTTTACTTAAATCAGACTGACCTTGGTATAAGCAACTACATGAGAAATAAAACTAAATATCAAAGTGTTACAGATAGTAAAGGGAAAACAAATCATATACTAACAACAAACTGTGTAAATAAGTGCATCTAACATAAACCACAAAACAAATCGTAAAATACTCTAGACAGAATTATCGGTATTATAAACAACAGTAAAAATAATGACGGCCACTATGCATCTCATATTACAAAATAACTTTCGAATATGTTCAAACTTCAACATCAAGAAAACATCCGCATCAGTAGTTTCTCGAAATTCAACCACTAACAATCACACACAAAAAGGCGAAGAACACAAAAGAGGATTCATATATATTTCAGTTCAATTCTTAATAGGAACTCCTTTTTTTGCATTAAACGCTCAAAAAGCAAACATACATACATACAGTCCCATACGCAAACGACCTCACAATCATATATACTCCAGACAAGGCAGTACAACTTCGTCTTTATATCAAACACCTGGTCACTTGGCTCCAAAACACCAGAATCCAAGTAGCACCTACGAAATACTGTGTTACTCTTAAAAGTCAAAATTCTAATGAGCTACAAACACCATCCTCGTAACATGCACATTACAAATAGTAAAGAAAGCAAAACGACGCTTAAACATACCTATAACATTCACAGTTATGATATTGGGTATAAACAACGTCAAGAAGAAACAACGACACATTTGTGCAAACATTACACCGAAACCCCTATTGATTATACTAGCGTTGTCTGCTCTCATCCAGCTCTTCATAACATACGTACCACTAAAGATTACAATGATCACACAACAACATTGCGTTAGGCTTTACCACAAATTGTAACGGACTAGATCCATATTCCTCCACGACGAATAAAAAAAATATTATACCACCTAGACATGCAAAGAGTACAGTTTCTTGACGCAGTAACCTCTAACCTTCACCGTCCTTGTCACAATATGAAAAACTACCTCCAGCACTAAGATACATAGAAAACACTCTTGAACACTACTACAATATTTTAGCAGCACAGTCTCATCAACTCAACCAGAAGACAAGCGTAAGGAACATATCCACACGTAGGTAGCTGCAGTTTTAACCGCTGCACCAAGTCTAAAAACTATGAAGGGATGCACACCACTAATAGAAATAGATTCCTGACCTAGTGTACTATTTCCTCTTTCGCTGTAATCACTGCAAAACTCTACAGCTGTATATAAATAGACTGGGCAGTGGAGAGAATACAATACGTACAGTATTTAATTCACCCCATGCAAGTCTATGTGTTTAGTATGACTCAACTAAGCAGAGATATAGTTCGACTGGAACAAACATGTTGATTGCGCCTCGTCATTCGGCTAACTACTTGCTCGTTTATTCTTATGACACGCTTGGAGACTAGACAATAACAACAATGTTAGTCATGGCAAGCTGACAATAGTAACAGTAGCAACAAAACCTACTACTACTACTACTACTACTACTACTACTGCTACTAAAATGCCAGTAATATGGAACTAGAAAATAGCTTAAAAATAGCGGCTTCTACAACAACAATTAACAACAACAGGAGAAATATCATTGGCAGTAGAAATATCAACAACAACACTTCCATGACTATCGAAGACTGACAAACCAGCGAGAGAGCCTCTAAGTTATCCACGATCAGTTAAAGACCACAGCCAAACTAACTCAAATTATTCTGCTGTCTTACAAATGGAAGGCTACCCCGGGCAATGAACTTTCTCCTAGATACGCTATATTTGAGGAGAGGGGGAGGGGCAATAGACACCATGGTCATGGCGGTTAAAATATTTTTGATTTTAAATCTTGACCATCAGAGTTGATCTAGAACTAAGCAAGGACGTGATGGTATTATAGGAATTCCAGAGGGGGGATTGAGGATTGAGGAGGAAGATAGATGTGCATTTATTGCAAGGTTAGGAGGGAAATGAGATAGAGTATGGGTTGACGAGAGTAGGCCCATGTTACAGCAGTCATAAGGATTTGTTATATAAGTACAGGGTCACGGACATTTAGGAGGAAAAAGATACGGTTAATTTACTGAGGTTTTAAGTTGTACATTTGGAACATCTGTAAAGACATTAAGATGAGCGACAAAACTAAATTCGACAAGCATACACACCACCGACAAACCTATAACTACTTCATTAGTTACAACATATCTCCTTCAAAACTGCCACCACCACGACGACCACCACCACCACAATGATGATGATGATGATGATGATGATCATCATCATCATCATCCTCATCATCACTATTAAAACTGCCAGCTTTCATCTTAATAGTAACCGTGATAATTCAAATAAATCACAGTAACACCAGTGGCGTCACAATCACCAACATTATAAACATCATCATCACTAACATCCATCTATGTGTAAATAATCGCAACAATAACAATCACCATTATGCCATCTACACTTTCACCTTGACACCACCACCACCACTACCACTGTGATCATCATCATCATTGTCGTCGTCGTCATCATCATCATCATCATTACTATTAAAACTGCCGACTTTCATTTTCCTAAATAAGGTGAAGCCCTCACCACCACTACCATTACCACCACCAATGACGAACCAGCTAGTAAGCCGCTTCGTGCTGCTTGATCCGCTAGAAATAGTGACCTAGCTCTCACAAGTGGAAGGTGACGTTGGACAATGTAGTCGTAGATAATGAGAAAAGTTAAGATGGACAAGGTTGGCATATTTTTGTTTATATTTAATCAACTTTGTCTTTGGGCTAAACTGAACTATAGCATCAATAATTACATGCAACCAAGAACAATAATAAAAACAATAATTGTTTGTTGTTTTTTTAACCACAGGTGGGATTGCTCTACAAGGTCAACTGGTCTGTTAGAAACAGCAGCCAATTTTTCTCTGCAATCACACTCGACCATTGTAAAAATAAGCAGGGAAGATTCATTAGAAATGCAGTTCTCGATATGGAAAAACAGGCGGGATATTGTGGCTGCTACATTTGTTATCATAAATCTACTCAATCAAGATTGTGTTGGAGATAAACAACAGCAACAATTACACAAAATCTATCACACCACCAATAATGCCGCCGCCGCCGCCGCTGCCATAAGTCATCAGCACGAGAAACAACAGAAAAGACGACGAACATGGAGTAAGAAAAAAGCGCAAAAATATAAAGAAAACAATCAGACGAAAGAAATGATAATGTGAAATCCATGTTGCTTGCCCACCTGCCAATCCTGTTATTGTAGCAAGACTAGTTGTAAATGTTATGTCTATAAACAGAACAGCACAAATCCCACAAGCGTTGGCTTCACGACATTTCCCGGCCATGTCTAAATCACATAACCCAACACTGCTGATCCAACAAGCAGACTACTTTTACAGGTGATGTTCTGAGTAGATTATCAGATGTTTGCAACATTCAACAGGCTTGTTATAATAACAAGAAATATTCAACGATATTTTCTTCGCGGAATAAATTAGTAAGTATGATTCAACTGTGCCTCGTCGGACAGTATGCATATATATTTTTTTCTTTTCTGCACATTCATTCAAAACATTAGGTGGGTAAGGGTGTATTTGATAAAATAAATATAGTGAATGTTGACATCTAGATAAAATTTCTGAATTTTGATTTTTATTTATATCAAAGATTGTAGATGACAAAATCAGAAGGACGGCAGACAAAGCAAATCGTTGTATTTAGTTGCTGAAAAATCGACTTAGCCTTTCGTCTACCTTGAGACGATAAAATAAATATCAGACCTGTAGTGGATCAAACTTAACCAACTGTATCCATGTACAGGAACACTGAGCAATTACTCGGAAGCTTCACTCGTTTAGGGGCACAATACTAATCTACGTATGCTATGGATGCTTAAGTAGAGAACACCGTGCATTAATTTGTCTTGGAACCTATAATGCTGTTAAAACAGCCGTAACAATACACTCTCCTAAAATTGAAGTCTTGCTTCTACGTAAGAAATCATTTATTTGCATCAAAGTTAGTGGAGAGGAGAACTGGTAAAATGGCGAACAAAATGCGTTGCAACAATTAGTCACAGTATAAGTTGTCATCAGTTTGAATCCCATCGAAGTTGACTTTGCTTTTTATGCTTCCATGGTCATGAAATAACAGCCATGAGATCGAGTGCTAGACTAATAGCGTCGCTCGGTTGGTTGCCTTTAGCAGAGTCCACTCTGTTGTGAGAAGTCAGACCACATCTCAAACTAGAAGATAATTTCCACTAATCTGGGGAGTCCTGGAAAGGGTCATAACACTGTCCTCAGGAGCGGGTCCGAGGTGGGAAAGGGGATGAGGAGCGTGTACCCCCTCCCCCCATTCAAGAAAAGAAGTGTACCCTTCTAAATAATGTTATTACGCCCTTTTCTCCTGAAATTGTATTCCCTTCTGACATTGTGCCTTTACTTCGAAAAATCCCTGGGACCGCGCCTGGCCGTTTCTTCCTAAAAGATTAAGAAAAAGCAAAAAGTACTGAGGTCTTTTCACGTACACTATTAATTTCCCTAATAAATGTATGAAAGCATTTAATTCGGATTTTCCATGTTTAGAAATCAAATCACGCCGGATTTAGTTTCACCTTTCATCATTAATGGATCGATGAAATAAGTACCAATAACACTCTGGGTCGATTTAATTAACAATGCATTTCACAGACGAAAATTGGCCTTGCGTTAAGTGAGAAGAAATCAATACGTTCAGATAGTAAAATAACAATAATAACAGTAAATAAATATATAAATAAGAAGTGGGAGCAGGAGAAAAAGTGGGAACAGCAGAAGCAAAAGAATAAGAAGGAAGAAATATTGGCTATGCTTGGCTAACGTTTATTGCAGTATCTCAAAATAGATATTATGATATCAAAAGCAAGTTTACCTGTTTTTGGTAACAATCGTATTCCTAACGAACATTATATATGTACGTATATATGCACGTATGTACAGTACATACACACACACACATACACACACACACACACACATTTATATATGTATGTATGCATGTATATGTATGTATATACATACATATACATACATATATGGGTGCATGTGTGTGTGTGTGTATCAGGAAGTGTTCAGTATAAATCAAGTCTATGTTAGTAATAATGTTCATAATAATAAGAGCAGCATATGTATCGCTATTATTAATTATATTTAGATGGAAGAGGTAGATATGGTGGTGGTGGTGGTGATTCTCATAGCCCAGTGGCAGCGGTGGAGGTACGCATATATTTCAAGAAATATTCGGAAGATATTTCTGGAAACGCGTGACTACATTTAATGAATTTGCATAGAAAGGTCGTATTTGACATTTCCTCTTTTTGTTTTAACAAATAGCGAGACCGTGTGTGCAAGCAGTTGTTGATGTCTTAACCATGCGGAAACGATCAGAACAGTCATATTAATAATGTGTGCACATACAAACAGACAGACAGACAGACAGACAGAGATACAGACTCTCTGGAAAGAACACGTAGATGTATACCAATACGCGTGCTTATATATGTGCGTGTTCGTATGCGAGCGTGTGTGTGTGTGTAATTAACTGGGTGCGTGTAACTCTAAGTTACCATTCAAAACCCTTCCAGTTTCTAATGATAAATAAATAAAGATATATATATTTGTATGAATGTATGTGTAAGTTTCAAAAATTAACAGAAGCACGACAAAGGAACAAACGGAAAATTCACACGCAAGATATGGACATACTCATTCCTTGTCATACATATTTATACATATATTGTATTCTGTAGCATATGTGATTAATGTAGTTATTATGTCACCCGGTTTCAGGCCACCAGCTTGCATTTTCTGTGCCTTTAGCGGTGTCCACTTCGTTGCAAGCATTCACACCAAGTCTCTGGTTTGAGAATAACTTTCGGATCTTTTTTAAAACGGGGGCCACATTTTTCATTAACGAAACACTTTGAAACTTGGAACACTGGTAGAATGTGTCATATAAAACATCTTTTTCTCTTAGTCTTCTTTAAAAAAAAAGAAATCCATAAGTTATTCCATGTTAAAGTTGTCGTATTTCTGTAATTTCAACCAATCACTGACGTCCATTCAGCCGATATACATTAAATGCCGACTACATAAACAAACGATTCTGAAACAATTAACCCTAACCCTAACCCTAGGGTTAGGGTTAAAGCAAATTTAAAATGAAAAAAGCAAATAAAACGAAGGTATGGAGATTAAATACGCTTTACATCGCTTAATCAGCCAAAGGAGTAAATGTAAACAACTGAATACTTGTCAGTGATTGGTTGAAATTATCGAAATAAGACAATTTTTTACATGAAATAAATTCGAATACTAAAATATTTTTCTGTTCTATAACACAAAATAGATAAGTATACGAAGTTTGAAAGTCTTTCCGTACCAAAAACACTACGTAAAACATTAATGAAAAATGTGGCCCCCATTTTAAAATAGATCCTAACTTTCTTTCTTTCACCTTCTCTTCGGACAATCTAGGAGACCATGTGAAGGGTCATAGATACAGCCTTGACGTTGTTGTTGTTAGTGGTGGGATTCTACAGTTAAACAACCTCAACATGTTAGAATGAATTTTGAGGGAAAAAGGCAGATAGTAGAGTCGAAAGGACATCGGTTAACCAACTGAAAGCTTCTTAATATTTCTATCGTAACGGGTAAGTTTCTCGCTATCGTGCATTCTTTCGGAAGTCGATAGGGCCGCTTATGTTATTTTACACCATTGTAGTTAATGGCGTCACTGAGAAATTCATGAGTAGTCCGTTGCAATGTTCAACTCCTGGGACAACGTTGTGGTGATTGAGCAGTACTTTTTCAAATTTGTAGACATACATATCAGTTATCCACGTATGACTGGGGAAATAGGATATGTACACTTGCTATCTGTATTCCTGTGATTCGGAATCTTATTAAAAAAAAATAAGTAAATTTTAAGAATTCTTAACTTTATAAACTCTACAAACCACTAGTCCCAAAAAATGACATGCTTGCAAATTTTCTAGAATTTGAAAGCATTTTCCATTGCTTTTTATTCAAGATACAAAGATATTCGCAAAATGAATAGTGAATAATAAGGATGGTCTCATGAAGCCATTTAAGTGAGTGGGAGTTTCGGAAACGTTTTGGCAACTGCTGTAAATCAAATCTGAACTTGTACCGTTCCTCACTCACTCTCTGGATAAGATTTAACTTTAAGAAATGGCAACTGTTAGAAAAATAGGGCAAAGCAAACACTTAGCTATTAAAGGGGGAAATTAATAGTGATATCTGTACAAGCAGTAAGAAAAGCCTATCAACAACACAAAAAAAAAAAAGACAATAACGACATGAAGCAAAATAAATCTACCTTTCTAACAATACTTATGCTAATTTAGACTCCTTTCTCTGTTGAATTACGAAAGGGTGCTTTTAAAAAAATTTTTATCTTTTTTTCTAGCGCATTTTTTTTTTTTCGGTTCACTTTTGGCAGAACTATTTCCTGTTGGAGACTGAAGGCAGTATATCCTTTCTTACTTTCAAAAGTAATAAAACTATTCTCTCTAACGATGTGAATAATTCATTCCCTCTTACGGAATTCGTATAAATGTTATGGTTGACTTACATTTCTTAAAGGTGACAATAGTAAATGGGTTGGTGGAGGACGGGGTTAAATTCCTTGCAATATTTAGCTTCTAAGTTCAAATTCCGCTAGGGTCACTCTACAGTTTATCTCCTATCTATTGACAATCAAATAGATACCCGTAATATAAAGAGAGATTTGTAGAGACCTTACACCTCCCCGGCAAAAGTTAATAGCTTGCCGAAGTGAGAAACCTATATTTATTGAAGTGGAAGGTTACTTGGCACTGAGACTAAATACAGTAAAGTATTTAGTTTCGTTCTCTTACAATCCCAGTTCAAATCTCATCCAGACTGCGCTGGCATTTTCTCTTTCCAAGACATCAAAAGCCGAAGTGACAGTAAAGTAGAGGCATAAATGAAATAACCCATCTCTGAGAAAATTAGTCTTGTGGTAGGTCTAAAGAATTTATTATTTACGAGGTTAAATTTCTGTAAATCAGATACTCCCGATGTGGATTTCATTCTAGGTTAGAAGCAATTTCAAGTCAGTTACACTGCTAATGCCCACGGGGAAAATAAGGCATTTACACATGCATACACACCCATATAAATATAAGGTAATAAGGAGTGCAAAATAATATAAAGAGAGTAAAACTGGTGGTCGATACACAATTGTGATTTCTTCAAAACAGAATATGGTGTCAAACAGAGACGTTAAAGGCCTGTATTTTTAGATTTTACAAACTTAAGACGGTGAGATGGCAGAATCGATATCACGCCGGAAAAATACTTAACGGCATTTCATCCGCTTTTACGTTCTGAGTTCAAATTCTGACCTTTCGGGTCGATAAAATAATTACCAGTTAAACATTGGAGACGATGTAATGAATTAGCGCTCTTCCTCAATTGCAGGATTTGTGCTAAAATTTGAAACGATTATATTATGCAACATTATATTAAATTGCTATATCATATGTTGTATATTGTTTTATTATATTATGCAATATTATATTATATTGCTATGGAAATCATATCGTCCATCCGACTTTGCGTAACGATATCGTTTTTCTCCACAATTCAAACTGCAATATGAATTAACATTAAAATAAACAAGTCAACGAACGAGATAACATTTAGGCGATTATATGTCATGCTAGAAATAGCAGTCAAATTTCTATGATATACCGGAGCAATACATTAGATCAGTGGTTTCCAACCTTTCTAGCAGCACAGTTTTTTCTACGGACCAGGGAATCCGGCACATAACAAAATATCATAAAGTATATAACATGATTTAATTACTACGTATATGAGTGGCTGTGTGGTAAATAGCTTGCTTACCAAGCACATGGTTCCGGGTTCAGTCCCACTCGGTGGCACCTTGGGCAAGTGTCTTCTAAAAGTATTATAGCCTCGGGGCGAACAAAGCCTTGTGAGTGGATTTGGTAGACGGAAACTGAAAGAAGCCCGTCGTATATATATATATATATATATGTGTGTGTGTGTGTGTGTGTGTGTGTCCCCCCAGCATCACTTGACAACCGATGCTGGTGTGTTTATAGCGGTTCGGTAAAAGAGACCGATAGAATAAGTACTAGGCTTACAAAGAATAAGTCCTGGGGGCGATTTGCTCGACTAAAGGCGGTACCCCAGCATGGCCACAGTGAAATGACTGAAACAAATAAAAGAATAAAAGAATATATATATTCTTTTTCTTTATTTCTTTCCACTCTTCACTTAATTACACCACGTACGGTCTTTTTTTTCCTTAAAACCTGTTTCAATTATATATATATATATATATATATATATATACACACGTGTATATATATATATATATGTATATATATATATGTGTGTGTGTGTGTGTAAATATATGCAAATATAATGCAAAATGAAGCGACGGATTGTAATAGCCAATAAAATAGAAATAAAATAAAAAAGACTATTCTGTCTTTGCGGCCCGGTACTAAATGATCCACGGCCCGGCACTGGTCCACAGCACGGTGACTGGGAACCCCTACAGTATGCTTGAAAGGAAAAAAGTTCTGGATCGTGACAGCTAGACTATCTTTGATAATAGACAATGTTGATTGGTCTACAGTTAATCCAGCGCTAAGAACCACAACAACAACAACAACAACATTACTGAACATCCTGTGGCATTTAACGGATCGCCATGTCATTGAATCACATTCAAAAGTTTCATTTTCGAAAAGTGTGTCCAAAGCAAAACTGTTTTGAGAAACCGCATCCAGGCTATCGATAAAAAAAAAATGAAAAAAAAAAAAATCATAGGCACTTTAATTAAATGAAAAGAAATTACTAAACCGTCAATCGAACCTACAGTTCAGGTGTTTTTTCCCAGGAACTTTTACCATTGCTTTATGATATTTACAATCAACCAATAAAAGCGTGTCATTAATCTGTTCTAATAATAGAGAATCAGACAGACCAGAAACGAATGCTATTAAAACGACAAGGCTTTTTACTTTCGTTAATTGTTTCGCGATTTCATTTTTTTTCCCCTTTCTTTACTGATCAGATCATTGGTACTGAATCCGATCTTGTGTATATGTGTGTTCACGCGCGAGTATGTATGTATGTATGTACACACACACACACATATATATATATACACACGCACATACATATATGTATGCATATACACGCACATACATATATGTATGCATATACACGCACATACATATATGTTATTTATATATTATTTATTCTAGCCGGTGTGTGTGTGTGTGTGTGTGTGTGTGAGTTTACACGCGCGTGCGCACTGTTTCCATTCATTTACTTTCTAGAAGTCTTTTAATGAAGTAATTATTCATACAAGACATGCATGAGTTAATCTCATAGAATCACTTTGGGATATTCATTCTTTCTGTTTTTTTTTTCCTTTCAGTCTTTTCTTTCTTAGTGCGTTTTTATTTGTTTAGTTGTTTGTTTTGTTTTGTTTTTTTTAACACCAAATAGACTGATTCTTTATTTTATAAGATACAAGTGACTATGAATATAATTTTTTTTCACAGCAGTTATTGTTGTTGCTGTCGTCTAATCCTCGGCCAGCAAACATTATCAAATGCATTCCAGTCGTGCCAACCGTTTTTGTCTCGAGACAATGTACGAAGGTTCTCATTATTCAACGAGTCCTTCACTTTTTAATAAAGTAGAGTGTGATATGAATAAGATTTTGCTGCTATTTCTAGCAGGCCGATTGACTACTTATAGACTCATTTATTGTTGGTTGTTGTTTAACCATAAGTTAGCACTGACCAACTTGGGGCCTTATCTGATAATCTCTATTCCTTCTTTTCCTAAACGTCTGAAATTTTCATTTCACACTCTTTCTATGAATTTTGACAGCCTGCATATATATATTGTTTAACTGTATATTTATTATAGTTTAAAGTGAAAGTATTTGGAAAACTGTCTGATTCTGGGTAAAGTGAAAGTATCGAAGATGACCTAAATTATGGTCAGAGGCTTTTACAGCTCTTACAGCTGCCTTTTTAGGCATTGACATTTAAAGAGTTAAATTAACACCAGTTTTAGACGACGTTTCGGGAACTCGACAAACATCTATTCTCGACACTAGCGTTTAAGGATCTAGACTAAAACCCATTTTAGATAATGGCATTTAGAGAGCTTGAGAAACACTCTTTCTAGACAAGGGTGTTTACGAAGATAAGCAAACAAACACTAGAGATGCAGCTACAGTGTGTGTTCGCTCATTCAGCCCTTCAGTTTGCCCACCTCGGAACTTATGCAGGCTTATATAGCAGATCCAAAAATGCCGCCTCCTAGAAGTCACCCGGTGTGGATCACCTCCTGGTCCCCTCCTGCAGCAACGCTACAAACAAACACCCTCGCTAGTAAATCACATTTATAAGGCGAAGCAAATACCAATTTCAGACAATGGCATTATGAGAAATTAGAGGTCAACTTTGTTTTTGATACCTCCGGGGTCATCAAAAATGAATTACCAGTCAGGTTCTGAGGCTGATGGTACTGACTAACCATCCACTGAAAATTGCTGGATTTGTTCCTAAATTAGAAAAAAAATGGATTAACAGAATCCTTAGGGTATCACACTAAATGACATAAGGCATTTCTTTCAACTCTTAACATACAGAGTTCAAACATCGTTATGATCTTCTTTGCATTTCATAATTCCACAGTCAATAAGATAAAGTACCAGTTATGTACTGAAATGAATGTAACTGACTGCACCCACCGCAAATTTTAGGTCTTGAGTTCATGCTAAAAGCAAGGGCAGTGGGCTAATAGACTTGTTAGAGCGCGGGACAACATTCCTCGAGATGCTGATTTCAGGTTCTTTGTATTCTGTGTTTAAATACCACCGAGGTTAATTTTACCTTTCATCCTTCGGGAGTCGACAAAACAAATTACTAGTCGAATACTGAGGTTGATATAATTGACTATTCTCCGCTTTCAAAAATTCTAGTTACGCACCTACAGTAGAAATGCTTATTATTTCACGTGTGAGCGTGAGGAACAAGCAGAAAAAATGATTTGGGGCATAGAAATCTAGAGCTAATACTGTTGCAAAGTGACTTCAGGGCCTGACTATTCTATTTTCTGTATTTACAATGCTACCTACTAGTAACAACACGTTGTCTCTGAACTAGCAGTCTCTGTGTACGCTGTGCCATTTGAAGTATCCTGGCCAAAGACACAACACGGTACCTATGAAAAGATGTGAACCACTGACTAGTCGTCTGGTTAGTCAGTATCCTATCCACTGTGCGTTTGTGCTCTTTAGTCTGATGTACGTTGGGGATTTTGTGCCTGCTGAACCTTGACAATGTCGACACAACTATTTTGTAACATGAGCAAACGCACGTATGTCTGACGATAATAAATATTAGAAAGTGAGTGTACGAGAACGAGTGTCTCAGCGATGAATATATACAAATACACCGATATATAATATATATATCTATATATGTGCATATATGTATTTAGGTATTTCTGTAAGTTAATAAAATTCCGAGTTCGCTGATGTACGAGACAATACGAAGAAAGCGAGTATCTGTATAAGAAGTGCATGTGTACATATGTGCGTGGTGTGTGTGTGTGTGTGTGTGTGTGTGTGTGTCTGTGTGTGTGTGTGTGTGTGTGTGTGTGTGTGTGTGCGCGCGCGTCCATAAAGTATGTAAAGGTTATATCTGAAATTAAATGATGCTACAAGCTCTTTATTGTTCGTGGTATTGTTATCGAAGGCTTCTTTCGAAGTAAGTTAAAGGCAAGATAGGGGGTATGGAGGAAATTAGGTTGGCCGCAAAAGTGAAACTGCAGCACAAATACGATTTGCAAGTAACTTCCTGCAAAATTTCGTCTGTTGCACAACACTGTCTCCACACACACACACACACACACACACACACACACACAGAAAGAGAAAGAGAGAGAGAGAGAGAGAGAATGGGAAAGATAGGAGAGAGATGAACGAGTATACGTACATATACACACATACATATATACTTCTATACATAGACATATATACAAAATATATAACAATGTGCATGTCTATAAATATGTATGTACATATGTATACCTATATATGTGTGTATGTGACTGTACATATATATAAATATGTACGTATATATATATGTGTGTAAACATATACATAAAGATATACATCTAAATATACATATATGAATGTATCTATATACACGCGCGCGCGCGCGTGTGTGTGTGTGTGTGTGTGTGTGTGTGTGTGTGTGTGTGTGTGTGTGTGTGTGTGTGTGTGTGTGTGTGTGTGTGTGTGTGTGTGTGTGTGTATATATATATATATATATATATACTTATATAAAAGACAAAATAGAATGAATATACATACATACAAACACATAAGGGTGGAGTTGTCTTTACGTACGAGTGTATAGTATCATGTGGCAGGGGTTTAACTAAGTAGTGTTGTATTCTTAGCCGCCACGCTATCCCCATTACCTAGCGTTAACTTAATGGTTCCGGAACAATACTGTTAAACTGTGTTAGTTTGGTATGAAAGGGTTGGGTTTATCTTGATTCAATTTCCTTCATTATCTATAGTCACTTCAGTTTAACAACAATGCGATAGGATCACTAAGGCACGCACACCTACAAATACATAGGTGTGTGTGTGTGTGTGTGTGTGTGTGTGTGTGTGTGTGTGTGTCTGTGTGTTTGTGTGTGTGTATGCGTGCGCGCGCATTTTACATCGCGTTCTCAATTCTTTGATGGAGTTCAAGGGCTGCTGTCGTTATATACAGTGTGTCTTGGGCATATTTTGACGTGGTAAAGTCTTTCTCTCTCCAGGTCCGACCACAACCAATTTCTTCTAGAAGAGAGAATGTTAGGCAAGCAGAACAAAATAAGCGAATGTGAAGAATCAAGTCCAGTGCAGAACTAGTAATTTATCTACCTTGAAATGATGAAAGACAAAATGGACGTTTACCATGGCAAGATTTAAGTTCCGAGCTCAGAGAGAACATAGGTGGTGAGCTGGCAAAATTGCTAGAGCATCGGGAAAAAAATGCTTTGCAGTATTTATTCCGGTTTGTTTGGACCTGAGTTCAAATCCCACTGCGGTCAAATTTGCCTTTTATCGTTTAAGAGTCGATAAAATAAAATAACTATCAACTAGATCAATGGTGCCAACTAGCTGCAGCTCTTCGAAATTGCTGGCTTTTTGTCCTGTAGTAGTGATAGTAAATCTTGCTGTTGTACCGGGTGCAGTTTGTTACGCTTGAAAAACAAAGGAAGCTAACTTTGCACTAAAGCCCCATCCTATAAATGAACAACAAACAACCAAAGCTCTCCATGGTACAGTTAATGGAGACACAGTCAGAGAGATTATGATTTCTGTAATCTATCTTGCAATTGATTGGTATTCGCTTGTCGTTTGACAGTCGTTAATTCATCAAGGCGGCGAAGTGGCAGAATCATTAGCACGCCGGGCAAAATGCTTATCGACATTTCGTCTGTCCTTACGTTCTGAGTTCAAAGTCCGCCGAGGTCGACTTTGTTTTTCATCATTTCCGGGTCGATGAAATAAATACCAGCGAAACACTGGGATCTATGTAGTCGATTAGTCCCCTCCCCCAAAATTTTAGGCCTTGTGCCTTCAGTAGAAAGGATTTGGGCCTTATGCTTAGAGTAGAAAAGTACAAAAGAAAAGTCGTTAGTTCGTCGGATTTGTTTTGACACTCACCACAATCGCTTCAAATCTCGCCGAGGTCAACTTTAGCTTTCATGTATTACCTTTATGACTAAAATATAATCTGCATTAACGTTGTAGCTAACAGCATAAACAATTCCTTACATTCATATAAAAACTTATTCAAAAGAAAAAAAAAGGATTTTCTGTTTCTCTTTTCCTTTACACTTCATACTTCGGATAAATATCAATGGATACCCAGAAGTATAGAGATACAACTCAGAGTAGAATGACACAAAATCTTTCTATAAAGACGTACCTTAGATTAGTACTCCGGAGTTTCTCTTTATGTCCTCAGTTTAAATATCGCCCAGGAAGTCTTTGCATTTCATTTTTATAAGGACGATTAATTTAATTCTAGAGACATAGTGGAAGTTTTTATTACACGAGTGGATGCTGATAAGTTCCTGGTTTTAAGGGTATTGCGAAAGGCCTGGTTGAGGCCCAACCTTCTGAGTTCTTTTGCAGGCTGCAATAGGTGTGTGAATCTGAGGGGAATATGTTGAATAAAATCATAATTAGCTAATCCACCAGTATTTTCTTTTACCCAAAGCCAGGAACTTATCAGTACCCCCTCGAAGACCACATCAAAAAATGTGTTGCCAAAGTAAGAACACAGTCCAATGTAAAATCAAATAATAAAGTGTGTGTGTGAGTGTGTGAGGGTATGTGTGTATACATGGACGTTTTTACACACACACACATACACACACACATACACACACACATGTACATGCAGAGAGAGAGAGAGAGAGAGAGGGGGAAAGAGAGATAGAAAGAGAAAGAAGGAGAGAGAGCGCGTATTATAGCTCTCAGGCCATTTTAACGCTTTCAAAAGGCGTATTATACCCGAAATATCAGGAAAAGTGATATATTCCTAAGGTAACATTTCAATATCGCTGTTTTATTATTATTATTATTATTATTATTATTGATATTGAATGTTTGATGTGCTTTACTAGAACCTTCTATAGTACGTATGTGAGAGCGTGTGAGAATGTATAGGTAGGTGGTTATACTTATATCTTTATATGTGTGTGAGTGTTTTAAAATAATTTTCCTCCATTCTTTTCTTTATTTCATTATCAGGTTCACATCTCTCATTGGGCGATAAAGCGAAACGAAAATTAGAGTAGTGTCACCTGTATTATATTCAGCATACAAATTGGGCTATATATATATATATATATATATATATATATATATATATATATATATATGTGTGTGAATGTGTGTATAACAACAGTTGGAATTCCGCTGAAACCTCTATTCAATGTTGTTATTGTTCTTATTGTCATTCTTTTGTCATTATTTCTTTGGTCCCAGGTATCTGATAGCGAACGCGTTTAATTTCTCCTATATATGTACGTACATTATGTATGTATGTGTGTGTGTATGTATGTATGTATGTGTGTGTGTATGTATGTATGTATGTACGTACGTATGCATGCATGGATGTATATATATATATATAATATATATATATATATATATATATATATATATAAGAGAGAGAGAGAGAGAGAGAAAGAGCGAGAGAGAAAGAGAGAAACTATGCTTAGTCGTGGTTTTGTCGTTTAAGTAGATGCTAAATAAATATCCTGGTTAGGACGCCAGTCTGTTGTAGAAGACAAGTAGCTGGGTGAGTGGGTATGCGTGTGTTTTAGCGTCTTGTGTATGTAGGTGATCGTATATGGCGCGCGCGCGCGCGCAAAAACTAAAGAAAATCATTCATTACAGATAATACAGTTTCAACATCTAATAGAACAGCGATTTAATCAATCGCTTATCTGAATTGCTTACTGTGCTTTGGAAAGATAGTATCTTCTGTCATTTACCTTGAGGAACTTCAGAGAAGACTGAAGGCTCATAATGATAACTGACTGAAGCCTCCACTGCAGAGAGAAGGGCTGGTAGACACGTTGCGAGGCAATTGAAGTGCGATGCCGGGGATTTGTGGAAAGTTCATTCTGTAAAGCTATAACCGAGCTTGGAGTTGCTGGTGCAACAAAGAGAAGAGTCATAAATTCCATCACTGAAACTTCAGAGAAGGCAGCAATGTGGATCTGGATAGAGAAGATAGACTGATGGTTTTCTGCAACTGGGGTGCAAGCTGGGACTTGATCGAACCTGGCAGGATCAACTCGGTATGGGGGTCTAATGTAGAAAGACCTAAACCCACTGAAACCCCAAAAGACATCATTGATGATGTGATGCATCCTAGAGCATCTACCAGAATCGAAATCAATTTAGAACGAACAAGAGCACTCAAAGAGCGCGAACAAGAGCACTCAGAGAGCGCCAAGGCAACACCAAACGTCCTCTCAACGATTAGCCAGAGATGACTTTTAAAATGAGAATATCTGAAATAAACTCAACTGCTCTCACAAAAGATAATACTAAAAATGATCCCGACCGCTCTCAAAAATTAAGTAAAAACACAGGAAAAATATTCCAGAACCTTTGTCCGGTACCGGATCGAACCCCAAATCTAATCTATTCGTAGCAGTCACGTGGCCAAACATCCCTGAAAGTTTCATCTGAATTTATCCAGCGGTTCTTGAGATATCGTGTCCATGGATAAACAAACAAACAAACCTCCGCCTTCGCTAAGGCGGAGGTAACAAGGGAGGTATGAAATTCGATGTGAAAATTAAAAGATGCATGAAGTTTACCTTTCATGTGGGTCGCAGCTTCCGTGCAAGATACGTAATATATTGTGTGACACTCCACGAAGCTGTCAAACTGAGTCTAACTTGTTTCCTCACACTTTGGTATATTTTATATGCGCACATTACGCATGATTTAAATATATCACATAGAGAGTTTATTTTAGTCTCTTTTAGTGTAATATGCATTTTGGGAATTGGAAATATCACTACATCTCAGTCCAAAGAATCGAAAAGTGAAACTAGCAGGTCCCTGAAATATATTGATTATTTTTTGAACAAAATCTTGAATATAAGAGTTTTTTTATTTATTTATTTTTGTGTTTCTTTATCGATGGCTAAAATGGCTCTTACACGATATAACTCTTCCAGTTTCAAAGCCAAGATACAGTCAGTTGTGAGATAATTACAAATCTGACACGTGTCTGTGCACGTACATGCATGCGCACACATGCATGGGTTTATCTATCTGTCTGTCTGCCTATCTCTCTCCCCATATCTATCTATCTATATATATATATATATATATATATATATATATATATATATGATAACGTAAATAATATATAAATATATATGCATATATCCATACATATATGTGCATACCTACATCTATATGTATACATACAAGCATATATGGCTACAGGACATCACAAAAAACGTTAAACACAATGAGAAACGAAAACATAAAGACGAAGACAGAAAACGAACTTTTGTGTGTATACATACACAATGAGCACGTGAACTGTTTCTGTCTACCATATTCCAGTCACAAATATTGGTCAATTGTAATCGACAGTAGAAGATATTTAACTGACTTAACACTATATGCCACCGAACTCATTACCATGTGCTTGCAAAGCGAACTTCTTTACCGTGTTTTAACCATGTCTGTTACTATACAATATATGTTTCTTTCAAGCAGTTCTGATCGAACAGGCTTGAGATTAATAAATGTTCACATCTTTTATTCAACTCATAGTGAATCTAGGAGTTTATTGTCCAGTAGTTTGTCTCTTTTAAGACAGTTGGATATGATTTTAAGGAAGATTCAGCTGTTATTTCCTTCAGTTAAAACGAAAACCTAGATAACACACTAACTTGTCTATGTATTATGTACAAATACATGCATGCGCGTGCATACACACACACAAACACACACACGCACGTATATATATATATATATATATAACAGAGAGAGAGTGAGAGAGAGAGAGAGAGAGAGAAAGAGAGAGTAAGCGGGAAATAGAGAAAGAATGTTAGATACATATAAGTACTATGTGTGTGTGTGTATATACATACATACATATATATATATATATATATATATATATATATATATAGATTTTCTCTCTCACACATATACAATGCAAGGAGAACAAGACGGCTGTAACATCTAACAATGCAAAGGTTATCAAAGCACAACTGTCCCCTTCCCCAATGTACACTGTTGTATATTCCCTTAAAAGTAAACTCCACATATTGCTAAGCTAAAACATAGGTCCCTAAACCACCCGACCAATCCGTTTTAACTCCTCTTCCCACCCTAGTTCTTCGGGGTGGGTGAAAATTCGTTTTGTATCTGATATACACAGCCATTGTTTAAATAGAAGCTTTTAAGATTAAAACGAACCAGCGAAAGCGGTGGTGGAGTTGGTGACGTTTGTGGTGATGTCTGTGGTAGTGTTGGAGGTATTTGTTGTTGCTCATGGTAGAAATGGCGGTGGTTGTCGTCGTCATAGCTCTTGCGGTAATGGCTTTTGCGGAGGGGGATGGGTGAAGATGGGTGAAGATGGGTGAAGATGGTTGTCATTGTTATGTTCCTGATGGTAGATATTGTATAGGATTTCGTTGGACGTATTTAGCTCCAGATCAGCACTAATCGAGCAGGCTTCTAGTCAAAGGCATTCCAGCCATGGCCATTTCGCTGACATTATCAAAGACAACATTATCAAATGACTTTTTTCTTTCTCTGTTTGAAATTATTAATTGTAATTTGAGGGAAATTTTGCTGCTATTTCTAGCATATTTAGACTACCTCTGATGCTGTTGCTGTTTAGCCTTAGGCCAATATTAATTGAGCATTTCTATGACTAAAGACATTCCAGTTGTATCGAACCCCTGTTTTTATTCTCGGACTAATATATGCTTAGTAATCTTATTGTTTACCGTAGCGTGTGACTTGACAGAACTTTGCTGCTATTTTTAGCAGCTTACGCAACAACGTAGAGGTTTTCTGTATTTTGGGAAGAATGCCATATGAAATGGAAACGCTGACCTACAAAAAGCCGAGAACCACTGTGTTGTGTTTCTCAGGTCTGTAGAACTGGTGTTCGTGATGTTAGATGTTGTTTAGTTTTTGAGTAGCCTTGACGAATGAACCTGTGATCAAAAGCATTCCAGCTATAACCAGTCCGTTTTAACCTTCTGTATAAAGAAAACTAAGAGCACAGTATCTAATTTATCTTTTACTAAGACATTGAGGCGCGATTTGAAAGGGCTTTGAATGCTGTTTTTTGCAGTTTGGACGATGCTTGAAAGGTCTCCAGTAATGCTTAGAGTTATGGCTTGTACGGGTGTCCATGGTGATCATGATATTGTTGCTCGTAGTGTATTGTGGTGATGACAGAGATGGCAGAGACATGGTAATAGAGGAGAGAATGGTTGTGATGATAGCAGCGATCGTAGTGTGGTGGTGGTGGTGGTGGTGGTAGTGGCGTGATGTCTTGGGAGGAGTATATCTTTGGCTTTCGTTAGTTTCTGACCACATCACCTATGGTTGGGTAGGGGGTTGGAAGAAGAGAGTGGAAGAAGAGAGTTGGAAGAAGGCGGCGAGCTGGCCGAAACGCTAGCACACCGGGCGAAATGCTTTGTGGTATTTCGTCCGCCGCTGCGTTCTGAGTTCAAATTCCGCCGAGGTCGACTTTGCCTTTCATCCTTTCGGGGTCGATGTAATCGACTTAATCCGTTTGTCTGTCTGTCCTTGTTTGTCCCCTCTATGTTTAGCAATAAATGTGGGCAATAAAGAAATAAGAAGAGAGTGGGGAAAATTGGGAGATTGTCTGTTTGTGTATGTCTGTGTAATGTCTTGAGTTAATGGAGAATAAATATCTAGTTGCGTGAACGCGTACGTGTATGTATATGCCTATGTGTGAGTGTGTGTGTTTGTGGTTGCATTTGTGTATGTGAATATGTATGTGTGTGCCCTCCTAAAAACACCTACACATTAACATGCTTCCACTGTTTTCTCACAAACATTCGTTTGATCTGTATATGTTCACCTGACCATAAACAGTTTGAGATGGCCCACTTCTAATTTATAATACATAGAATGTATGTTACTCTTCATACGTAATGGATCTGAATAAAAACAATCTAGTGGATTGATAAGGTTTAAGCTTATCAAGTCACAAACCTGGTTTCAAATCTGCCGCCTAGATTTTTTTTTTGTTGTGTTTTTGGACGAGCGACTTCACTATATATAAAGGAAGAAAAAACGGGATGGCCACGCCTGGAACAGTTTTCATGGTAGGTTAACTTGATTAGGGCTGACCTGGAGTGAAACAACATCAACAGCTTTCGATTTTAAGTATGACCATATAGTCATACTTAAAGATTAACTTTATCTAAGTCAGAAAAGATCAATTGGGTTAATGTTCATTACCAGTTGGGAATAACAATAAGGCAAACGTATCGATACGGTATAAAACATTGGTGAAAAGTACACTGGTTTTTCTCACGGTTGAAACTGGACTTTTGATGATAAGCTAATAGAACAGTTAATTGTTGTTGTTGAAGATGATGATGATTATCCTCAGGTCACAGCTAAATATCCAAACTTATCGAAATTATTGATCACTTCTTATTATATTCAGATATAATTTATCCATGATCACATTTTCAAAAGCATCGTAGTTTTTAAGATGGTAAGATGAGATTCAATGGAAATTTGGTTGTTATTTCTATTACGTTGAATGACTACGTAGAAGCACCTGATTGGCTCGTCAATTTTCCTGTGTCTCCATTGTTTTTGCTGTTCTTATTGAAAAGTTCTGGTCATTGCTGGTTAACCGTTTGCCTGTCCAAAAGCATGTTCATAAGTTTGTCTTAAACGTACATGCTTGTTTTCAGAGTTTTAGTTCCGCACCCTTGTCTCATACATTCTAAGTAATATCAAGCTTTCCTTTTATAAATTCCAAGTTGTTTTACTAGTTAGAAAACATTGGGAATGTGTATCATATATGATGCATGGAGGCCATGAAAATACGTCCCTTGTATCACAAGTAAACTCTGAGCAAGCAAAGGGTTAAGCATGTCTATAGTTCTTAAGCGGTCACTCTCAATATACAGTCTCCACCTATTTAAGAACCATTATCACTCTACCCACTGGTTTGCATTAGTTATTTTCGAGAATGGTGAAAAAATGATTGTGTCGAGAATTTAACGGTAGAAAACGGTAAATAGCACGACATAATGAGAATGAACCAACTCTTTTAATATCTCTTATCGAGAGGTGAGCGAAGTGTAGCAGAGAGATGTGTACGTTGTTTAGTTTTAGCAATCGAGAGCTAAAGTCGCTTCGGAGCACCGTCTATACATGTCTATATTACCATAACAGTGCAGAGATTATAATTAATTGATCTTGATTCATCTCTCACTAACTTTAGCACACTGCAGCCATGTCAATCACGAAATATAGGAGTAAAGAATTTTTTCGTTAAATACCCAACAAAGAGCTAATTTCTTTTTTTTAACCAGCCAGCCAACCAACCAAAATAACAATCAGCAGCAGCCAGCAAATCAACCTGCCCATAGACTAACTCAGCAACAAACTATCTCACCATCTATCTATCACACCATATCCATTCCGTCAGTCCTTTTCATCTGCACATCCATCCATCCAGCCAGCCAGCCAGCCGTCCGTCCGTCCGTCCATCCATCCATCCATCATTTTGTCCGTTTATCCTACATTAGTGTGGATACTAAAGGAAAAACAGACTTTAAGAATCGAAAAACAGAACCAGTGTGTGTACGAGTATGTGTGTGTGTGCATGTACGTTAAAGAGATGGAGAGAGAGAGGGGGATAGAGAGAGAGAGAGAGAGAGAGAGAGAGAGAGAGAGAGAGAGAGAGAGAGAGAGAGAGAGAAAGAGAAGCAGATGGGTGACTTGAAACGAAGATAAGAATAGGTTCCAGATTTCAGGGTTCTCGAAAAGTGGCCCCTTAAACATGACTGTAATAGCATTTAACTTGTAAGCATTATTTACATTGTGTTAGATTTATGTGAAAACGCAAACCTTCAGCTTTTTTAATACCATTGAGCGGCAGTTGTGATGTGGTGGGATGGAAGGGGCTTATGACGAGAGTGAGGTGTAGTGGTGTAAATATAACTATGGTGGAGGTGGGGATGGGAAGAAGTATGGCTGCCATTGAGAGAGAGAGATTTGTGCGTGTGAGTGAGCTTGTATGTGTGTGGTTGTCATTGTGAATGTATGTAAGCAAATACATACAGACATACAGCACAAAAGTATGTACATATATGTGCATACATGTATACATAATTGTACATGCACACACAAGCACATACAACACACACGCGCATATTTACATACACACACACACATATATATATATATATTACACACATACACGCACACACATACACACACACACACACACACACACACACACACACATATATATATATATATATATATATATATATATATATATACACATACACACACATACAGAAACACTAAAACTTCACCATCATCTCCAGAGACGTGGATATTGATATTGTGGATTTATAACTCAACAGATGTGATATAAATGTGTGTGTGTGCATGCGTAGTGTGTATGTGTCTTCGACTGACTGCGTATTTGTGTATTGATATATTTACTTAGAATGTTGATATTATAAACGACCTATACTCATGTATAAATGTATTTGTAGAAACAACTGTAAGCCAGAATATAAGTACACAAGAGTACATGAGTACATTTTGTAGTACACTTGTCACTACACTTTCAACTATACGTTACACTTCACATCGTATTCTGTTATATATCAACCCTTGAACTACAACCTGTGCTACACTTTACACTGTTTATTAGTACAAACTATATACTGTAACAAGCCTTCGGTTACACTTTGTGTCAAACTTTAAGTACTCTGTACTAGACTGTGTTATACTTTCTATAATATTTTATATCAAACTTTGAACAACAGTTTTTTAGTCTTCTTTTTTATGTTTTTTAGGCATGTTATATTGCAGGGCTTTCGAAACTCTTGGGGGGGGAGGTATTCTCAAACCAGAGCTTCACCCCGGATGCTTGCATCAGGTGGACTCCGCTAAAGGCACTCTATGTGCCAGGTGGTAGTGTTAAAACGAGTGACGGATTAAGTCTACCGCCTAAGTAAGAAGGCTGAAGCAGAGTTTGAATCGAGAACAAAACTTCTAAGACATCCGCTCTGATATTTTTACTGTTTCGTCAGTCCATAACCTCGGATGGGTACCATTTTAGTCAACATCGAAAAAATGAATACAAAGTCGACCTTGCGTGATTTGACCTTTAGTTTTCCGTCTTCTTTTTGGCCATCACGGCATATAATGACCACGCTGGAGTACCACCACACTGTGAACGTTCTCAAAACGGCGAGAAGCAAAATCTGCAAATGTTTAATCTATCGGACAATGAGCTAAAAAATTAAAAGCTTGAAAGCTTATCGGGGAAGGAAGGTCTGCGCCTCGTACCTTTGCAGGAAATCCAGGAATAGTGGGAGAGTGGGAGAACAAAACCATAACGTGTTGCTGTGCTATGGTTCAGTGCCTCAAGATATCGAGCTCTGTACTCCGGTAATCTTCTTTGAATGGTTGCAGTACAAAATGAATTTCGATAAAGACACACAAGAGGCATGTAGTGGTGATAAAAAGGGTGACGGTCTAGCCCACCTACTTAAGATTAACAGCAATCCGACTGGATCTTCCACGTAGTTTCATCTCATTTCATCACAAGCCAATCCGAGGTTATGGGAAAATACGCGTGACCAAGATGCTAGGCAGTAGGATCGAATGAGGAACAATGAGATACGGAACATATATTGC
Organism: Octopus bimaculoides; assembly: GCF_046866305.1. Lineage (NCBI taxonomy): Eukaryota > Metazoa > Mollusca > Cephalopoda > Octopoda > Octopodidae > Octopus > Octopus bimaculoides. The sequence continues at coordinate 51,468,046 of NC_142931.1, read as the reverse complement.
TTAACGATACACCTTTTAACTATGATACTCCTAACGAACGTTCAGAATATTAACACGAAAATAGGGTTGAACTTTATACTACAACTTACTTTACATAGATATCTTAACTTACAGTAGTAAACTAAGTCACCATGTAGTACCGTGGTACCTAACTCTTTCTCTAGCTTTATAACAATTTCAGCTGTAAAATGCTTTACAGATTGCTTCGAGGAATATAAGTTTAAATGTTGTTAATAGAAAGCGCATTTTTAGGATACACGTTCCTTCAATTTATATTTTTTTCATTCTCCTCCAAAACTCGTTTTTATTTTTGTTCAGTTGGTTTACAGATTTTTTCAGTCACTATCCTTTGCTAACACGGTGTGCTTGCTTTGCCTTTCTGTAGTTTTTCGTTCTTACCGTAAATTTCATTGTTGCCTTTCTCTGCCACCATATATAATATGAATTCTACTACATATATTGAGCTGCTCTCTCTCGTTTGCAACCCATAACATATAAGAGTATGTGTGTATTTTAGGGTACTAAAATGAGAAAGAATATTCAAGACATGTAGAGTATATTTATTTGGAAAAAAAAACCTCAATGATTCACTGCGACGTTATTCAAAGTTATAAACTGAAATACACAACAGTGAGTGAAACTGGAATTGATATAGAAAAGCAATTGTAAAATGAATTAGCTAAACTCAAAAATCGATAGAAATTGAATACTTTCACAAATGCGAAAGGCCTGGAACTAACTGATTCACTACATTATAAAAATAACCGAGAATTAGACGTGTATGCATTTTTCGAGCGATTTGCGAAGTATATATCATGTGGAGGCATTTTTCGTATGTTTTAATTAGCAGAGAAAGGGCAATTATCATAGAGTTTTGCACGATCCCTGAAACTATGGCAGAGGGAAGAAGAAAACATGAGCTGGGCAAGCTAAGATCATCAAAATTATCATAAGACAAAAGACGTAGTCCAATGTTTAAAGAAGAGCGGATCCGATCAAATCAAGCAAAGGCTAAATGGTGGGACTAAACGGGAAGACGAATGAAGAACATTGTGAGTACATTCTTTGTATAAGGGGTTAACAAGATTGGCTATAAAAAGAAAAAAATATGAGTCAGCTGGAATTTTGCATAAGCAATTTCTCTGAAGTTGGTTAGGTGCCAATGTTTGTCTCGTTCTCTGATTACTTCATTAAAGTTTTGTCACCACAAATTAGTCTGTATGCGTAATTAACGTTAATTAGCAGAGAAGTGACGGTTTGTCTGAATGTTAAATGTATATATATATAAATATATATATATACAAATATATATATAAATGTATATATATACGTTTAAATATATATATATATATATATAT
>NC_142931.1:51459188-51464188 GCF_046866305.1 Octopus bimaculoides | reverse complement strand
AAACATAAAGAATGAAAGAGAGAAAAAGGAAAAGATGGAATACCCAAAGCCGAAACCTCAACCCATCAAAAAAAAAAAAAAAAGACAGAAGCCCCTATGGAGGATCCAATGCAATCCCAAACCCTAGAGAAGTGAACAAATTTGGAGGGCAAATTTTACCTGCAAGGATATGGGGAAGACGGCAAAGACTGCCGGTTTGCTCACCCGAGACCCCGACAAAACTACAGGGGCCTTAAGGAGAAAAACTTCCCCGAGAAAAGACAAAAACCTTCCCCAAGGAAAAAATATAGAAAAGAAGTGCGCTCTTCAAAGGTTATGCGTAAGGCAGCAGCTGAGCAAGAGTCTTTTTTGTACATGGCACAAACGATCGTGCAGCAGCTAACCTGGCTACACCCAGCGCAAACAAGGAACCTTGTCCACCACTGCGCAAGACCACCACAGTCAATAGATACGAGATGGCCTCCCCTAACGCCTGCACAGTTGTCACGCCAATATTTTTACTAAATATTGGGGGCCTGTTGCATCATAACAAAAGTAATTTTTTTTCCTGAGAGACCTTTCTGCATGCAATCAAGCCCTATGCATAGCAATCGTGGAAATTCACCTCGGCCCTTATATAGAGGATGCAGAAGTACACGTACCAAAATATGCCATACTGCGAGCAGACAGAAGGGAAAGGTGCCATTCTTGAGTTGCTGTATACATCCGTGATGCCGTCACACTCCAGACCTTACTGTCATACTCAAATTCAGTATGTGACACTCTAATTGTATACATAAGCTACATCAAACTCCATTCTTCACCAAGTGTCACATATTAGAGGAGGCTCTCAGTAATAACAGAGTAGCAAAACGGCGGTGCACCAACATGGCTACAGCTCTGAGCTGAAACTACAGAAGGAAAAAAGAATATATATATATATATATATATATATATATATATATATATACTTCAAATGCTGCCATGTTTAACTTTGTCTTTCATCTTTCTGGGAGGATATCAGTTACGCACAACTTCCAATATTTCGCATTTACCAAATGTTCGGAGCGGTCTTATATCAGAAACCAATATTAATAAGTACATTTATATATCTACATACAGAGAAACACACACACACACACACACATGTAACCTTGGCTCTCTATCGCGGACAGAGAAGACCATTGATCGAACAGAAGTTTAGGACTAACAAAGCTTGCACAAGGCTCGCTAGACCAATACAATCCTGTTAGTACTAAGCAACGAGACAAGCTCTTGCAAGATATTTGGTGACACTAGAGATGGTAGACTCGAGAGTGAAGGAATGCCATGGTGATTGATGTTCAATTTGAAATTCTGCAGGTTAATACCTGTAGCAGGAGCGTCGACAGTCAGTATCTTGCTGCTTCTGCAATAAATTGTTACATTCTTGCCAAACGATTACTCTTCAGTCCCCATCTATGATTAAGGAAGACTCGAAGTAGATATAATTTATATTTTAGCAAGGGCTGAAGGAACCAAAGATTCAACCTTCGGTAACTTTATATTGCTTATTCTTAAATATATTTAGCTTCTTAGCTACACGTTTTATAAAGTTTTATTTCTTGCATATTTTTTGAAAGTAGCTAGAAAGGAAAATAAAATCAACATAACTAACTAAAAGGTAAATACGAATGTTAAAATCCAAACAAATACCAAGCACTAGTGTTGATAGAACTAAGGAAAAAGTGTGCTTTAATAGCTTGTGTGAATATCCTATATCCTTTAATTCAACATTTCCTTGCACTTCACATCGCTTCTTTGAAGAGAAATAAATAATAAAGGAGAAAATAAAATTCAAACATATATACAGCAAAGCATCCAATGTCTTCAGAAGGCTTGACTTTATGATCAGTAACACACAGAAACTAGCAATGGAAACATAGTGTGAAGGTTTATTTACCACGTGTGCCTTCCTTTGAGCTATTATAGGATTGTAATCTTGAAATTTCAAATGAAAAATGAATTTGAGAAGGGCTGACAAGGAAAGATTTTTCTTTTTTTTCTTTTGCTTCGTATTCAGATATTTTTAAATATTTTTCAGTCCAACGTTTTAATTTCTTAGCTGTTAGTATTTAAGCTGGAACATTGAAGATGATAATATTGATATGTAAATGTACAAATAAAAAAATAAACAGTTGTTTTGTTTTTTTTCTTTTCTATACATTCTCCAGTCTGCACCCTAGACCCAAACAATATATTTTCCTAAAAGTAGCGAATATATGCAAAGTCTTTATTGTTACCGTATTTCTGATCCTCTTTTACATTCTTTTTTAGATATCTACTTCAGCTCCCTTTAAATTACGGAACACTTGTATGCCAAGTGCATTTCAACAACAAGCAAATCTTCCTGCGATCTCTTTCAGCAAACCACTTTTCAAAAGGTTTTCGAAAGACAGTTTCGTTTGTTGATTCACTGTTCTCGGGGAAAGGCAAGAGTGTCACAAAATTTTGCTTTGTCCCTCTACGAATTTGAGCCAACGTGATAGAATAACTGAGTTAAATTCATGTTTTGCAGAACAAGGAGTAATATTCTGAATAACTAAGTCCATGACTTAGTTCCTATTCCCGTTACACCGCTTCGCTTTAATCCTGTGTGAAAATTAATAAATCTTTTCACTTAACGGTAGATCAATACTTTGTGTGGTATAGCTCACCACTAAAATTTGTAATTATAGTCTTGGCTGTGCAAAATATGTGCAATTACTATGAAATACTTTTGGAGATTGTGAAGCACAATATTTAAAATGTTTTAAGATTGTCTGCATATTGATAACCATTAGTGGGGGAGACAGTTCTAAAATTTTGCTTGTATGAGATGAGAAATACTTGACTTTTGATATTCATTTGAATTGCATACCAAGTCCTTCACCTCAAGGTATTTTCGAGTTTCCTGTGATAGATTAGGATACGAGAGCGCGACTTACTTAAGTAGATCTATGACACGGAAAAGCTGATCAAATGGGGTGTTACTTATTATGGCCTATTTAGGAGATGTTCAAAATTTAGAATTCAAAACACGGGATATCTACTTGAAATGCAGTAGATCGTAAGTTGAAGATGGCGTCGAAACATATCGAGTGACTAAGCTAATGAAGCCTCACTAAACTTACTTCACTGGCTCCTGTTTTATGGTCACAATTTATAGATGTACATGCCCGGTTGGGAGGATTTGAGAGTGAGTCTTGGCGAGATATATATGTTGTAGGTGATAAAAATGTGTAAGGTGCTTCTATTTATGAAGGAATACATTGAGTTAAAAGTAAAAAAAAAATAGTAAATAGGTCGTACGTGTTGACAAAGAAGAGTGTTGAAGGTATGGTTTTAGACACGAGATACACTTGAGCTGGAATAAAGAGAAATCTATCCCCCAAAACAGAAAGCTTTCGGTTATAAACTGAAGCAAATGGCAGCCATGAAGCTAAAAGCATCTACTCTCCTGATACCCAGCATATAAGCTTTACTTCACTTCTGGGGCCCGGCATATAAGCTTAACTTTAGGCAAAAGTTTTAGAAAGATAGGAAGACAATCACACAAAAACGTACACGTTAAAATACATTTGAGTAACTGTGGAAAAATGTAATTATGTACATGCTTGTAGGTGCTTATGTGCATTCATGCTTTCACACATACACACACACACACACACACACACACACACACACACACACACACACACACACACACACACACACACACAAACACACACACACACACACACACACTTAGATAGATAGATAGGCAGAAAATTACGAAAGTGTATCAAGGGACAAAAGTTTCGAGAAAACCTCTTTGTAAACTTCTGCTGATTAAAAGCAAAAGGTATATATATTTAGGCATTGAGTTCCGTTCTTCTTACTTGTTCTACAAAACACACACACACACACACTCACACATGTGCACGTGCGCACACGCATACGTATATACATATATGTATATATATATATATATATATACATACATATATATATATACGCATACATACATAATGCTCATATACATACATATATACATACATAGATACATACATATATATACAGACATAAATATACACACACACGCATGCTGTTGACATTATAATAACTTATAATCTGAGACCGTCGACTAATTCTTTTGGGGGCACGGTGAAATGAGAAACAGATAAAGTTATAATTAATTGCGTGTAAATATTGGATTAAAAATCCATTTGAATAGAAAATGCCGGAGACTGCACTTGCAACTCGAACTTAAATCTTCTGTAAACATGACAGATCTTTTATACATAAATACATATATATATATATATATATATATATATATATATATAGATATATAGTTGAAAAAACATTACAGATCTATACAAATCAAAATTTTATATATAAAAGATGCAGGTGGAAACAGCACAGAAGTAAATCTAAGACATTTTAATTTAGAAAGAAATTAATAAAATGATTTCATATATATATATATATATATATATATATATATATATATATATATATATGTATAAACAAATAGTAAATGAGTATATGCATCTATACGTACAGGTATGTGCATACCGACATCCATCTGTATGTATAGGTGCATATCTGGGTACAGGACATTGCAAACAAAATAGAGACGAGAAAACACACAAGCCACATAGAGAACATTCTACTTCATCAGCTACCTCCGTTTTAACACCGGCGTTTCGAAGAGCTAGGCAGGACGCATCGTTAAAACAGCTCTTCCCATGGACCGCAAATTAAATTTGTATACACAAATTAAATCTTGCCATGGAGGAATGTTGTGGCGGACAAAAAACAAGACAGGAAAACAAACAGAAAAGGCTTTACGGCCAGACGAGAAAAATTGTTTGTGTGTGAACGCTGTGAGGCACGAACTTGAAACTAGGGACGAAATGGTTCGTGTGTTTGCTCGGCGACAGCCAAGGAAATATATAATATTACCGGTTTCGATGATGAATTTCATCTTATCAAATATTAATAAAAATTTGGAATTG
>NC_142931.1:51404188-51451688 GCF_046866305.1 Octopus bimaculoides | reverse complement strand
CTTGTTTCGAAAATCTTTTGGATCGAGAACTGTGCACAACTTTCAAAAATCTCTAGCTTAGTATTGCTACGAAGGAGAATGCCCGTTCGTGATAAATCTTACGGGGCTATCAGTCGGAGCTGTCCAAGATGTTTCTTATATGGAGAAGATATACAAGTTGAAAAAGATGCTACTCTTCAGTAAATTTGTCGAAAGATAGGTAAAAGTAGTAAGAATGGCTTTTGTGCATGGACCTACCCTCAGTACGTGCCTTTTAGTTTAGATAAAGAAAGCTGTATAGGACACTTGGCATTAGTAATCCGGACAATCATGAGTATATGAGATCTCTCGATCGACCATTGGCAGTAATCCTATTAAGATTGGAGATAGTTTATGGAAAAAATTGTTTCTTTCGTTATTGTTTTTTAAAATACCTTTATTTATGTAGTGTAATTATGTTCACCAGCGCCGTATAGTTCCAGTCCTTGTCCCATTGCGCCCGTGCGCAAATAGTTGTGTGTTGATAAATAGGGTTATTTCCTCATACTTAAAAGCTTTTTGCAGTTGATATTAGTCAACGGCACTCATTGCTGAATCGGAAATATTGTCATTATTTCAGCCTTGACTCTGCATAACTGACTAATATCAACTGAAAGGTAACTTATGTATGAGAAATAATCTGGTTTACCAACTTACAGTTATAACAGACTCTTCACGCTTGGACCGTTGACGATTTTGCACAAAAACAACACAAACATTGTATACGAAGTTTACTTCCCTACCATATGGTTTCAGGTTCAGTCCCAGTACGTGGCACTTTACTTCCACTATAACTCCAGGGTTGATCAAAGCCTTGTGAGTGGATTTGGTCGACAGAAAATGAAGGAAGCACACAGTATATATATATATATATATATATATATATATATATATATATATATATATATATACACTTGTGTATGTGTGTGAGCGTGTGTGCGTATGTGTGGATATGTGTTTGTGTTTGACCCCTACCACCACTTTACTTGCATACTCACAATCTTGCGGTTCGTTAAAAATGACCGACAGAATAGGTACCAAGCTTAGTATCAAAAGTACTGGGAAGGACTTGTTCAACTGAACCCTTCAATAGGGTACAGAAAGATGGACGCAGTCCAATGACTAAAACAAGTAAAAGATGACAATAACATCAGCTGAATTTACGAGTTATCTTAGGCTACATGAGCACATGAATGAACAAAAGTCGAAGGAACGATGAATGATGAACCGCAACCATCATAAACATAAACATAAACCAGTTTTATATACCTATACAACAATTCAAATTTTATATACCTGTATGTGTTTTACTTGAACAAACAATGAAATGTCTGGTTAAAATGTTTTTCTTTGTGTACTTTGAGGTATGAACCCGTGTGTCTGAAAAAGTTTCAAGTGAATTTGACCACTAGAAATTTCAGAAAAGATTTCGTTCATTTTTATACAGATATATTGATATATTGCATAAAAATGTTCACCCATTCTAACGACAAATAAAACGAAAAGAACGCGCAGATTAACATACATGCAAAATAATAATAATAATAATAATAGTAGTAGTAGTAGAAGTAGTAGTAGTAGTAGTAGTAGTAGTAGTAGTAGTACACACGCATGCAATTCTTAGATCCTTTGCCAAGTCAGTAATACTAAAAACATGCATGTACATAAATACACATGAAATACTTAAAAACCGTCACACAGATACACGTGCACACTATATGTTTAAAAAAAAACATGATTCATAAAGATACAAGAACAAAAAGTATGCACACACACACACACACACACACACACACAGTGAGAGATAGGGGAGGGGCGAGAAAGATGCACATTCATTCATATACTCGTTCTCTAGATGTTTGTTTACAATATCAGCGTTAGAGTGTTGTGTAACATTTGGATACATTAATCAAACATATCGATCTTTCTTACTCTTTTCTATTTCCTTCTCTACTTCTTGCACGATCACATTATCTTTCATAGAGACATATTTACGCATAGTGTGTATATATACCTATCAAGACTATAGCTTCCATAGTACAAATGCAGACAACCGAATGATCAAAAAAATATATATATAAATGTGTATGAATGTATATATCTTTTATCTTTTCCTTGTTTCAGTCATTAGACTGCGGCCATGCTGGGGCACCACTTTGACGAATCGACCCCTTGCTTTTGTTTTTGAGCCTAGTACGTATTCTATCGGCCTTTTTTACCAAACCCCTAAGTTACGGGAACATAAATACAACCCCGGTTGCCAAGCAGTGGTGAAGGAAAAGACGCAAAGACACACACACACATATACACACCCGAGCGTGACGGGGTTCTTTTAGATTCCGTTTAACAAATCCACTCACAAGGCTTTGGTTAATATGAGGCTATAATAGAAGATACTTGTCCAAGGTGCCACGCAGTGGAACTGAACCCGGAACCCTGTAATGGGAAAGCAAGCTTCTTACCACACCTGTATTGGTAAATATTACAAATCTTCAGTGGGTATAAAATAAGAAGGCAAAGATTCTTTCTATTCTAACGACGTGTAAAAAATGAGGAAGTCTTCTGACACACTGTTTCACGTTTTGTTCACCACTCTTCAGAGAAAGCGTACCCTAGCATCTTCCCCCAAGCAATTGTATAGATCATCAAAACAGTCTTAAATAAGGTAAATACATAAATTGAATTAGGCAATACAAAGCAGTCATAAATTAGATAAATACTCTTTGACAACCTCATTTGCAAATTTGTGCTTTTAATGCCTAGTTTCTAATTAAATACCATTTATTTTATGCCTAATGTAGCGTAAATCGGAAGAACTGAAATAAATTTAAACCTTACAAAATCTCACTGCCTTCATCAGGTGCATAAGGCAGTCATAAATGATTGGGGGAAGGTACTTTACTTTTCATCTTTTCCAAGCGTATAAAATAAAGTATGAAATAAAGTAACGGATTGGGGGAATTGTTAGTAGTGCCTGTTTAAGTCTTTGGCGTTTTGAGTTCTTGGGTTACAGATCAAACCATCAGGCAGTTTAACAATACTGTCCGGCTCAGAGATGCATTTGGCGGTATTCACTCTGCTGCAAGTATTCGGGGTGAATGACCAATTTGAGGACAAGTTCCTCTGTTCCCCTCAAAAGTCTCAAAGGCCATGAAAGAAAATTAAAGAGGCATGGGCTCGGTATGTGCGCGTGTATACAGCCGCATGCATACATATAATATACATATATAGATGACCACATAAGTACAATGCAAGGTGAAGAAAATAATACCCCTTGAATACCCAAACACGGCATTAAAAGCTGGAGTTTATTAAAGCAGAAAAACAAATTTCACAAACTGTTACTCCAAGATTTACGGTACGATCTTCTGCTAGAAAGTGATCTCGAACATAAAAAAGAAAAAAGAATTTTCGCTTCCTTCTTGTTTTCTTCAGCTAAAACTCGGTTACATTAATCTAAGTCTTCTGGGTTAGAGCCAGCCTGAGGACTAAACAACAGCAAGCATGCTCCTTAGATTTACTCTTTTACTCTTTTACTTGTTTCAGTCATTTGACTGCGGCCATGCTGGATCACCGCCTTTAGTCGAGCAAATCGACCCCAGGACTTATTCTTGGTAAGCCTAATATTTATTCTATCGGTCTCCTTTTGCCGAACCGCTAAGTTACTGGGACGTAGACACACCAGCATCGGTTGTCAAGCGATGGTGGGGGGACAAACACAGACACACAAACACACAAACATATATATATATATATATATATATATATATATATATATATATACATACATATATACGACGGGCTTCTTTCAGTTTTCGTCTACCAAATTCACTCACAAGGCTTTGGTCGGCCCGAGGCTATAGTAGAAGACACTTGCCCAAGGTGCCACGCAATGGGACTGAATCTGGAACAATGTAGTTCGTAAGCAAGCTACTTACCACACAGCCACTCCTGCGTGAATGGAAACTATAACTGGTATTAACTCGCCTCTACCTAACCTGTTATTTCACTAACAAATTACGCTCCAGTATATTTCTTTATTCTTGTATTGCTGAGGTTCTAATCGTTTCTATACATATGTTTATTTACATATGTTATCTGACCAACTGTACAAACATGAAACAATCGCTTTTATATGTTCTCCAATTGAACTCCCGCTGGTGTCGATAAAACAAATAAGAATAATTTGAACAACCACAAGTTACTTGATATTTCCCTTCTACATTATAAAAACACCGAATTGTAGTTAATTTTTTTTTTAAGTAGAAATAATATATGTAATATTTTATCTATATTACATCAGTGAAACTGTCGCTTTACCCAACGTGATTTATGAGATAATTACTAGATTACGCATTCGTTTTTAATGACTTACTGTTACTACTGACGTACTTGTGGAATATATAAATATATTTACTACCTCGTTTCCTTTTTCTTCTTTCTAACAAAAGATCTAATAAGCTTTCTTTTTCTTACATTGGTACAAAGCCACTGATTTGCAGAGGAAGTGACCCTTTTTATTCTTCTTTTGGACTTCCAACACCTCTACAGATCTAAACAATGTTGAAGTAGAACAAGGAGGAAGAGGATGCAGCGGCTCCAGTACCGATAGTTCATTTATCAGCCCCTTCAAAAGCGTAAGGCAAAATTGATGTAAGTGGTCATTGAGCCCAGAGCGAAGGGAACTGCAACGAACACCATGAAGCATTTTAGAAAACACTAACAATTCTTTGCCAACTCACCATCTATAGTATGAATCATCCAAATGAATTAACAATAAATTACGGCGATTTTGAGTCAATATGAGGGACTCTGGCAGTGAAATATATAATAAAACTTACCTTATTGTCTTAAGAATGTCAAAAGTTATTAGATATTTTGGTCTTAAGTATACTCTTCCTCATAATAATAATAATAATAATAATAATAATAATAACAAAAGAGGAAAAATAATCAAAATCTCATGAATTATGAAAATTCATTTAACACTGAGTTTCCTGTTGTGTTAAGGATTCGTCAGGCAATTAGTTATGAGTTTGGGAAAATCAAAAATACACAAGGTTCCAATATTTCTTTTTTTTTTTTTTGGTATGTTGAGACTGAATGTTGTTAGCGGTACAACTCGTAACAGACAAAACATGAAATGGAAATGAAAAGATAAAAAAGTAGTAAAATAAAAACAAGATTTAAAAAGAATAACATAAAAAAATAAAGAAATAAAAGGGAGATTAAGGATGATTGATGACAGAACGAAATGGGCGCAGAGAATGTGATCTATAGCTGAAAAAAGAGCCTCATTCTTCAAAACTTTCAGAATTCCAAAACACAGACACTTTGATAGGCATTTGAAAAACTATAATTTATTAACACCAGTAGCTTAAACCCTCCTATCGCTGCATGAAATGAACGGGATTTTCTTCTATCTTTATACAACTGAACTTTCAATGTGCTTAAAGTTAGTAGTTAATGTACGTATCTGTGAGTGTGTAGGACGGAGTTTAAAACCTTAAAATTTCGCCTCCAAACCTGGGGTCATCAAAAATGTCAGTTATAAAATCAAAAACTTAACATTTTGTGGTTTGGAGATTGAGAAGAAAGCATAAGTCAAAGCCATTGTATTTGATTCGGAAGTAGACCTATAAGATACTTCAAGAACTGCTAATCTCATGTTATAATGAGAAAGATGTGTTTGTCGAAGGATCTCAATATGCGATGACCAAAGTAATAACAACGATTTTATAAAATAAAAAATAATAAAATTTCAACTTTTACCGTTTGAGAAGAGAATAAAATGGAGTTAGCTGAAAAAACGCCTTAACGAATGACAGAGAGGCAAAGAAAATTGTCCAAAATTAACAGTTGAACCTAAAGATTACGTTATGAAATGTAAGTAAAAAAACAATGACGATATAACCATGACATTACGGATGGCATGCAGAAATTTGAGGACGGCCACATGCGATCCTTGTGCCACATATTGCAAATGCTTGTTCCACGGAGATATAAAACCACAAGATCTCACTTTAATCGATATCTTTTTGTATTTTTAGATATTTCTCAACAATATTCGCTCAATTTCCATTAATCTGATAAGAGACACACGTGTAAGTAAAGTGTTTTTTTTTTAACTGACGATTGATGTACTCTTGTCTCCGTCAACACTCATTTCCACAGAAACGCACACACACACACACACACACATTCAAACATACGCATATCTACATATGTACATGGTTCTATTTCTCTCTCATTCTCTCTCTCTCTCTCTCTCTCTCTCTCTCTCTCTCTCTCATACACACACATACACATTTACACTCACACGTGTTTTAAATCGTTTTATGCCCACAAGGTGACATTGTTCAAAATAACTTTAGACTGGGGTTCTCATGTTTGAAGCTGTGTGTGTGTGTGTGTGTGTGTGTGTGTGTGTGTGTGTGTGTGTGTGTGTGAGCATTAATATTGTTTTTATTTTTAAGAAAAGGTTTTACTTCGTTGTTCAACGGTAATAAAAAATAGAACTAAAGAGTTTTTTGTTTTGTTTTAAGAGATATGCAATCTCAAACAATTTTTTACTGCAATAAAATATTTATCTCAGATATCATATCAAAATAACCAGACCATTTTGATTTCAAGAAGAAGAACAACAACAACAATGACGAGGACAATGACGTCGAAAAAATAAATAACACCACCAATAAACATCCTTAACATAACAAAGACCAGCAAACAATTTTTCATTTTTTTATTCGGCAATAGATGTCAGCTGTGTGCTTCACTTGGTGAAGACTATGTTGTAAGTCAATGTTAACAACGTATATATTAAATTAACCGTACCGATGCTACTATAATTAGAGAAAAAAAATATAAAAGTAGAAAATGCTTCATCGTGGAACTGGCGCTGACATTTGATTGCATAGACACACACACACGTGTTCGTGTGTGTGTGTGTGTGTGTGTGTGTGTGTGTGTGTGTGTGTGTGTGTGTGTGTGTGTGTGTGTGTGTATATATATATATATATACATATATATATATACATACATATATACACATATATATTTATATATATATCGAGAGAGAGAGAGAGAGAGAGTGAGACATACGTACATGCATACATATATACATGCATATATATATATATATATATATATATATATATATATATATATATATATATATATATATATATATATTGAGTGTGAGAGATAAACGTTATTCCCTTGAAAAATAGTAGCCAAAAGATTGATGCTGTTTGCATTTAGGATGAATGCAGGTCAGTGTGCTGAGGAGATCTAATATACCAAAACATGTCCCCTGTTGTTTCCTTTCATCATGGAATTGGCGCTGTCATTTGATTGTATTTCCAATCCTTCAGCAAAATGCAGTAGGCATAAGTTTCGTGCAACTTACATTTAGAATGGATGCAAATCAATTCGCTAAGAGTTCAATATATTGAAATATGTGACTTGCAATAATTGAAATTAGAGATCATTCATACTCCAATCTGCATCGTTCGTATTATTTCTTCAAAATCTGCATTGCCTTTAACGCCTTGCAGCTAATACAACTTCTTTAATTTCAGGTCAATATTCATATAGCAAACCTATGATTAACGCGAATCCAGTTGTGGCCATCCTACTTTATACAGGATATATTCAATGTCCTCTTTTTTTGTGTAGGTAGGATGTGAATTGAAGGAAATTTAGTTGCTATTTCTTGCATGATAAACTTAGAGGCTCCCTCAAATCACTCGTATTAAAGTTTATTCATATATTAAGGTCATATATTAAGACTAATTTATTTGACTGTAACATTGCTCTACATAAACATTTGGCCTTCTGTCTAAGCAGGAAATCAATATAGAGAGCCAACAGAGCATGCAGTTATCATCATATACTATTACAAACCAACGATCCTGGAACATAAATATTAACTGCGTAAACACGTAACAAGATATAGTTAACATGCTCCGAGAACTAAAAGAAAGGAAACAAAACCATTTGGTTAACATCACTCAGAGATAATAAATACCATGTAGAGATAACAAATACCAAGTAACGATAACATACAACTAGAAGAGATAACACGCGTAGTGTAGAAATAACAAACACTTTGAAACTACGTCTTCCTATTGCGGCAAATACGTATATCTACACGTCACATACAAAGTAACAGGCACAAAGATGACACCGTCATTTCACACTTCGAGGTCTGTGTTTAAACGAAAACCCGTGAGAAATTCATTGATTTAATGAACATCGAGGACCGTGTCATAAATTGATTCAAAAGTATAGCCTTCAGTGATATGACAGTGCATAGATTATTAAAAAGATATTGAAATATGTGAAAATATAATACATTTATAATCTACTGGAGCATTAATAATGTTTTGTTTCAATACTGCAGAATATATCAGTAGATTTTAGTCAATGCTGTATGAAATAGACAAACTCATACTTTTTGTTCCTATATTCACCGTGTTCATTGACAGAAGAAAAAAAATGCCATCAGCTGGACTAGTTTCAGTTCTGTTTTAGGATGGATTTCATCAGTGATTGAGTACCCGTAAATATTCACGGAGAAACATTTTATAAACCTACTAAAGACTTTAAAAAATCGTGTAACCAATCATTTTAGTAAACGGAAATGCATTAGATAATGATGCGCAAAATAAAAGACGGTCAAAGCTGGAACGTTTTTTATTCAATAACCATTCTCCAGATATTTCTGGAGAATGGCATTGTATAGAATATGAGAAAATGTACTAGAAGACATATGAAACAATTAAATATATATCTGTTGTAACAAGAAAACATATGTTTAATGAATATATGAACATGTCTTTATCACCGTTCCGCACTATATGATGCACATTTCTGGACTATTCCAATAGTACATAACCCTCTTTTCCCCATATAAACAGATTATTAACCCCTCTCTCTCGCTCAACGTTCTTTTTATTTCTGGAGAAAGAGAAGAGACATAGTAAGTGCTTGTTATTCCAGGACACTTTTCCAGGTGCAACGCGAACGAGGGAAAACTTTTAAAGACTTGGCGTCAATATTTAACTCTCGAAAGATTGAAAGCAAAGTTAACCTCGGTGGGGTTTGAACTCAGAACGCAGAAATCCGGATAAAATACCACATGGTACTCTATCCAAATCTCATACGCCTATTCTAAATAGATTGAAAGGATATCCCACCGTTTAAACTCCGAAATCGAACATTTTAAGAATATATAAGTAAGTTAGTTGTTTTCTTTGCACAGGCAAAAATGTGAATTATTGGAAAAAAAAATGAAGAAATAAATTCCCGAGGTAGAGAAAGAACTATACTGTAATCATGCTATATACAGGACAGTCACAAATGGAACGCTTTCAAAACAAGACGGGCATTAAAAAAAGCAGACAGTTCAATACTTAAAACATTCATCGTTATGAAATAGCAGCTAAGCTTCTGTTTGAATCAGATTTTTTCTGAAAAAAAAAGGGCAATTTAAAAAGAAAATTAAATTTCTTCAATATAATCTTAACCCGAAAACATAACCCTGATTTTAATGTTAAATGCTCACCCTAAACCCTACCGCTAACACTAATCCCTAAACTTTAACCCAAATCCCTGGAACATTGCTTCCTTTTCTAATAATGCATTTTTTTGGCATTCACAACGGAATCAGCTGATATATTTCCTATTTCAAAAATTTTTAGTTTTTGAGCTCTGAAGCTCTGAGATATCCAAATAAAAGCAAGCAAAATGAAACAATAATAAACCAAAATCTTCACCTCTTTCTTACTCTCATCACTTCTATCTTTTCATTTCTTCTTCCTAGTGAATCAATAGTCACTGCAGTCATCGAATTCCATTTTTTTTTTAATGGTCCCAGAGTGACTCCGAAGACATGATTTTTTTTCCTTTTGAGTTTTTTAAAGACAGCTGTTTTAATCCAGCCGTGTCTCCTCTTCTCATCAAGTTTACTTTGTTTCTTCTTGCATGAAACACATGCCTAACTCCACAGAACCAGCAACATTTTCCCAGCAGGCATCAAATTATAGAAATCTAAATTGAATATTAAGCATCGACCTCAAGAACATTACACAAAACATTTCCTTGTCCTGTATTGTTGCTTTAGTTATTGTTCTTGATGATAATGATGATGATGATGATGATGATGATATTCTTATTAAGTCCAGGTCAATATTCATCGGACTAGCTTATTATCAAAAGTATCCCACCTGTCACTATACAATCTGGCAGGAATCTAAGTCAATATTAATTAATGTGCCCCTCCATTTTTTTAAGATACTAGGTGTGATTTGAGTAATGTTTGGTCGCTGTTTCAAGTCGCTCAGTCATTTAGAAACTCCGTTGCTGATTAGTTTTGTAGGGGTATAAATTTGTGAGAATGATGTTGCTGCGATGGTATCATAGAGTGTTGTTGATGTGTGGCGTCGTAGTGTGTGATATTGCAATGTGCTATTATAGGTGTTATATCATATCGTATTGCTAGCTTGATATTGGAATGTAGTGTAGTATCTAGCCTAAAAAAAAACAAAAACACTTTAAAACCTAAAAGGAAAACAATCAGAACTTAGTCGACGAGGCACTTCTCAAAGGATGGCACGCGTCTTCATTCCCAGTTGAAGTCTGCTGCCGCGGCTTTCCAGCTAGTTCGGTGCTCTATTTTCTGTGGAAAATTGGTCTGGACCCCAGACAGCTTAAGAAAGACACCAAGGAGATAGGCATGGCAACTGAAACCAGATCAAGGTCAGTCGGTCAGTCGCTGTGGTTGACAAGAGACAGTAGGTGGAACCCTTCAGCAGACGAAGACTAATTCAATCCTCGCTGCCTCACTCAGGTGATGCCTACAGCCTAAAAGACGAAACGCTTATCGCTCTGAGATATCTACTGATGATATGGAAGTGTTTCCAGCATTGTGATGGATTCATCAGATAAGCTTCCAATACCTCTGAGTAACTCATGTTTCTATTTGGGGTACAGCATCTTCGATGTTTATTTCACTAATTTGTAGCGTGATGTTGTAGTAATGTTAGCTTAGATGAAGATAGTTTTTTCAAGTGTGGTGATATGGTATGACTATATTGTTTGTTGATGCTACGTTCTGTCTCTCCAACTATATCAATTATCGTCATCAAAGTACTTTGCAAATGACCATAGATATAAACGGACAGAAAAAAAACTGTTCCCTTGACGCGAGAAGAACAAATTGACGTTTCAGGTGACAGTTTTCATGGAAGAATTATATATAATAATAATAATAATAATAATAATAATAATAATAATAATAATAGATTGAAATAAAATTAAAAAAAGGAACTCAAACAGAACCTCTACAAACTTAACATTTAATAAACAGGACCAGAACGAGGAGGAGCACCCGAAGGCTTAAAAGTCAGGCACCGTCCAGTCTATCTAAGCAACATTTTCTCGCCGCAATCCAATCTCCATTTAATTACTGCTACTTGTCATGGGTGATAAATCTGAATGGTTATCACAAGAGCTGTCAAGAACAACTGCTGGCGCTGTTGCTGGTGCTGGTGCGGTTGCTGGTGCTGCTGCTATTATCGGTGTTTTTTTCTTAAACCAAGTCTTACTAATGGAAGCAGTAATGGCTTAGTATTGTCGTCCCTCAGTTTAAGAACAGGAGGTGGGATTGTAAGAGGAGGAGGAGGAGGAGCAACTTAAGATCAGCTGTAATTGCTAATTAAGATCTGACTTGTTTGTCTAGAAGGATACCGCGCGATATAAATACCAACTGCGATCGCGCGCCTGTGTGTGTGTGTGTGTGTGTGTGTGTGTGTGTGTGTGTGTGTGTGTGTGTGTGTGTGTGGCAAGCTTTTACTATGTATCTAAATATACTATGTATATAAATATATACACAGAATTACACATAAATGACAAGTAGTTCTTTGAGGAATGTAAGATTACAGATGGAGTTTATCATAGAATACCACACACAACCATATACACTCACCTAAAAACACATTCCGTGTGTGTGTGTGTGTGTGTGTGTATGTGTGTATGTATGTAGAGAGAGAGGGGAGGGAGGGAGAGGGGGAACGAGAATAATCATTTTGTCGTTAGAACTGTCACAAAGTTGGAGGCGTGGCAGAATTTGTGAAGTGTCGGACAAAATGCTTTACAGTATTTAGCTACGGCTCATTACGTTCTGAGTTCAAATCATGCCGAGGTCGTTAAATATAGCACAAGTCAAGTGTGACTTGTGTCTATGTTAAAAATATCATTATTATCATTAGGCTGGTAAAAGTAGTAGAAGCAATGGAATGTCGGAAGAGGCCTGGCGGTATTTAGGTACGTTCTGAGTTCACATTATACAAGACATGGTCCTTGCTTTTCATCCTTCTAGGGCTAATAAAATAAATACCAGTGAAATACTGAATCGGTTTAATCGACCATATCTTCCAACAAAATTCGTGGCTTTGTGCCCAAGTAAAGGGCGATGTATTGGCATAATCGGTAGTATAGATGTTTAATTTTAAATCGGCAATAAGTTACAACAGTAACTCAAGCACAGAGAGCTTCTGTTTGTTCCGCCAATCTTATTCTGTGCTTCTTAAATGATGAGCTCTGTCTACATATTTGAACATGTGAAACAGAATGCAACAATATCCCGTTCTCTCTCTGTCATGTGTATGTATGTATGCATATATATTATCAGGCACGTGCTGTCAGTAATTACTCAGGGTAGGCAGTTGGTGACCTTTATGTAGTAAAACACACAAAAAATAAGCGAAAAACAGACGCGCGACTGAGTAGAAGGCAGATTTAGGATCTTTTCAATCTGTCACAGATTTTTAAAATTAATCTTTTTAACTAAACTTCGGATACCGGCTGAATGTGTCACGTAGAACACGGTTTACTCTTAACATTTTTGAAAAAAATTTGTATTTTATAAGTTATTTCGTGTTGAAGTTGTCGTATTTGGGTAATTTTAATCAATCATTAAACGTGTATTCAGCTGAAGAAAGTTACTGCTGTTTGCGAAAGTAATGGAAGAGCAACAACATCCGGGTCATCGAGTCATCTGTTTTGGACGCTGCATACATATATGTACGTAAATACACACACACACCAATACATAAAGAGGGAGGGGGATTATGAAGTTGACAACAGTTGTTCATGCAGCGTTTCTGCTGTCCATCACACACACACACACACACACACACACACACACACACACACACACACACACACACACACACACACATGTAAAGCTGATAAAACCCCGAATGGAAGTAAGGAAAACGAGAGGGTTTAATTAATTAATATGCAGAGGTAGGGGGTTGGTAATTTTATATAAGCTGTCGTTCAGATCGTCCACACACCACTACTATTCTCTCTCTCTCTCTCTCTCAACGATTTGCTGAAAATAACAGCCACATCTCTCTCAATGTCACACGCAAAGATTATATAAACGAGAGGACACATTGGATAAAATGGAAAAAAATACACACGTATGTATTCCCTATAAAAGAACTTGCTGTTTTTCTCACCCAACTTTCTTATCTTTTATACTTTTCTCCCACCTTTCTCTCTCTCTCTCTCTCTCTCTCTCTCTCTCTCTCTCTCTCTCTCTCTCTCTCTTTCATGACCCGATGACTCGGCTGTTGTTGCTATTCCATTACTTTCGCAAACAACAATAACTTTCTTCAGCTGAATACGCGTTATTGGTTGGTTAAAATTACCCAAATATGACAACTTTAACACCAAATAACTTCTAAAGAACACAAAATTTTGTCAAAAACGTTAAGAGTAAACCGTGTTCTACGTGACACATTCAACCAGTATCCGAAGTTTCAAACTGTTTAGTTAAAAAATTAATTTCAAAAATCTGTGACTCAGATTGAAAAGATCCTAGATTTACTTCCGCCTTTATAGCACGAAAGAAAATGATGTTGTAGGAGTGTACACAGCACGTGTACTGCAGCAGTACTTTGCGTAGCTTAAATATTGAGATTGAAAAGCAGGGGCGAATTATGCCTACCTAATCTACCGAAAAATCAAATATTTTGCATTTTATGCATAGTAATCAGAGAAACCTTCATAATTTTATTGAATTAGGTGCATATTTTGCCATAAAAGGAAAATGTTGGTATCGATCTATTTTATTCAAAGTAAGCACTGCCTACATTGCCTACCTAGGCGCCACATCCCTCACACACACACACACACTCACACACATATATATATCATTGTATTGACCAGACTGTCGAATGTTATTGTATCCCGATGTGCACAATGCACCTCCTGTCAATGTTGTCGCTTTCGAATGATGCCAAACCGCTGGCTAGGTGGGCAGGCCAACATTATCCTTAAACAGAACATCTGCCTGTTGCAGTGTTATCCATTTATGGCTGAGGGAACCGGGGCAACGTGAGTTGAAGTGTTCAGCTCAAGAACACGACGCTCCACCGGTCTGGAAATCGAAACAACGATCTCCTGATCCTAACCTCTACGCAACGCACCTTCACACACGCACAAAAACGTGCGCACACTGAAGCACGCACACACACAAACACCTATCATAGACTTTTCCCATCGAGAATGACATATGAGCAGTTGTTTGTTTGATCAACTAAATGAGCATATGATAACGATGATGATAATGATATTACAGAGAGAGAGAGAGAGAGAGGGAGAGGGAGAGAGAGAGAGAGAGAGAGAGAGAGAGAGAAAGAGAGAGAGAAAATTGAGCTAAAAGAAATGACCGAAGTAGGCCAATTGTATGAATCTAGATAATTCAATATAGGCACTGATATACGAAATTATATATTTGGTTGTTTAAAATTATACTTGTCAAATATTTCCGAAACTACAGTACATCATCAGCCGACGAATTATACACACACACACACACACACACACACACACACACACACACACACACACACACACACACACACACACACACACACACACACGTATGTATGTTCTGTTTTATTTCAGGATTTTTTGCCAATAGAGAAAGAGCCAGTTTCTAACCTAAATCCAAGGCTCCTTCATTGGAATTTCAACAACTGGACATTTTTGTATGCATATATGTATGTATGTATGTATGTATGTATGTATGTATGCATGCATGCATGTAGAGACCGGAAGGAATTAGTTGCTCTCTGCAATCTGAAAGATATTTCCTCATCCAGGGAGCAAGAACAGCTGAGTGTGCTGCCCAGATAGACAAACTTGACTACTACCTTCAGAATTGTTCCTTCAACCAAGATAGTTGGTTTCACATATGGATTTCCTGGTGCAGGCTGGAACATTACAACAGTCTTGTCCAGGCTAATGCTGAGCTCAAATGCCTTGCAAGAAGCAGAAATGCAATTCATGAGTATTTGCATGTCATCCACTGTATGAGTGACTAAGTCACAGTCATCTGCATAAATATAAATATAAAGACCTGTGATATGCAAGACACTGACTGGGAGAACAATGCCTGTCATCGCCACAGATGAAGAGAGCAGGTTAAGGAGGGGATCGACACTTTTGAGAGAGCACGTATCCAGCATGAAGAACTTAAGCGAGCTGCGCGAAAGCGCACGGCTCGTATGGTGAATTGGGAAAGCTTGGTCTGCAATGTTTGCAGTCGTGTATGCTTCTCAAGAGCAGGACTCATTAGCCACCAACGCAGCCGAAAATTCAAAATATAAGTTAGTCCTAGAGCGCACAATGTTCCTGAAGGTCAGCAATGGTCTTCCTCGGTCACGAGTGGATGGCCATCATGTATGTATGTATGTATGTATGTATGTATGTATGTATGTGTGCAGATTTATATGTTTTGTTTTATGTATGTATTCTCATGCATATAGTCGCATGTCTAGACATGCTCATATATATTTAAATGATAAACTTGTTGAAAGTTTTACAGTTCCAGTGATGGCTTGGATCTGTAGTCTTCGAATTAGCTTTCTCCTTTCTGGTTTTGAGAGGCCTAATTTCTCTGATGATGCGTTGCAATAAAATCTTGCGACTTCTTTGGGCATGTATTCTAGGTTATCAGACAAGGAATGTTCCTCAAAGAGCAGCCTTCCAAGTCTTACGATGTTATCATCCTCATGTGTGCAAACTTGGTCAAGGGATGCACTTCGACATTTGGTGGTTAAAAGATGTTGCCAAAGGGATATGATACGACATTCAAAGGCATGTATGTATGCATGTATGTATGTATGCATGTATGTATGTACGCATGTATGTATGTATGCATGTATGTATGTAAAGTGTGCATATCAATAATAATCTTACTAAACCTACTTATATTTGGTTTGAAAGGCCATATTAGTCTAACAGTTGGATCACTATCAAAATTAATCTTGTGTTCTTTAAGGGTAATTCTAGAATTAGGATGCACGCTTTGGAACTAGCTTCTAACCATTGTTTCGTCACTATTTCAAGACAATTCCTATTTATGTTAATGAATGTTGTGCTAGCTGTATCCTCAAATTTGCAACATAATTCCTTCATGGTCAGTTTCTTATAGTGTAGTATTAACATTATACACGCACGCGCACACGCACACACACACACACACACACGTGCACATACATATATCTATATGTGTTTATACATACACATATAGATATTTATATATACACACACACACACACACACACACACACACATATACATATTTATATATGCATACATGCACACATGCATACACGCAACACACACACACACACACATATATATATATATACATATATATATATATATATATATATATATACACACATATATTTATATATACAGATATGCATATGTACATATATCTATGTATATGTTTATACACATTCTATGTTTGCGTGTGTATATGAAAGTGAATACGGGTGTAATGTGTGTGTGAAAGAGACAGAGAGAGAGAGAAAGAGAGAGAGGAAGAAAAAGAGAGAGAGAGAGTGTGTTTGTGTGTGTGTGTGACAAAAATACATATAATTTTCAGGTTAACAGGTTTATGATATCAGTTCACTGGCAAAGATATCTGTAATGCAGAGATGTAATTGATAATACTCTTCCATGTTATATTCCATTAGCGCATAACAAGAACATATCAACTGTGATATACGAATGACGATTCAGAAACAAAACACATGGCCACACGGTAATAAACATATGCATGTATACGCACATAAACACAAACAGGCGCACGCACGCTTAAACACGCACCAACTTATTAGGAAGTATAAACATAACAGTTTTATACTCGTTACACATATATATTTATGTCTTTATGTGTAAAAGCGGTATGTATGTAAGTGCGTTGTGAGTGGCGGAGGTATGAGAAAGCGTGCTTAAAAGAGAAAGAAATGAGATGTATGTATGTATGTATGTATGTATGTGTGTGTGTATGCACATGTATTTGTATATACGTATGTGTTTTAAGGTATATGTGTATCTGTGTTAGAGAGAAAGGTATTTGAGATTAAGCGAGAGAGAGAGAGAAAGGGAGAGAGAGAGAGAGAGAGAGAGAGAGAGAGAGAGAGAGAGAGAAAGTGTGTGTGTGTGTGTGTGTATGCATGTCATTGTGTATATGTATCTATGTGTGTCAGGTAAATGTATGTGTGTGTGTGTGTGTGTGTGTGTGTGTGTGTGTGTGTGTGTGTGACTGTGTTTATTTGAGATATTGCAGAACTGCGCCTGTTTTCGCGCCAGTCAGCTTCAATAAAATGTTATATTGACAACTAGCAATAAAAAATATAAACACCCACTCACGTTGTATAAAGAGAATGTGGATGTAAGGCGATTAGTTACTTGGTTAAATAAATACATGGCATATTATTGTACTCCACATCCCCTCTATTTCTTAGTGTATCTGTCTGTCTGTATGCCTGTCTCTGGTTAGGTAACTACAACATTAAATCTACACCATGGTTTCAAATTAGTTTCTAAGTTGATATTAGCGATCCTCAGAAAAAAATGAAGCAGTAATACATACATACATACATACATATGTGTGTGTGTGTGTGTGTGTGTGTGTGTGTGTGTGTGTGTGTGTGTGTGTGTGTGTGTGTGCGTGTGTGTGATACATACATACATATATATGTGTGTGTGTGTGTGTGTGTGTGTGCGTGCGTGTGTGTGTGTGTGCGTGCGCGTGTGTGTATTTTAAATGAATAATTAAAATTTCCTGTAAGAACAGGAGACAACTCCGGCCGTATATTGCCCTTGTTCTGAGTCATCAGTGGTGTCCAGGGTATGACTTTAAACTCCATCCGGGAGTGAGGCCCTGTTTCGAAAGTTCCAGAGTTTTGAGGAGAGTAGAACCACTTCTTAGTCCCTATTTTTCCCAACCATACTCTGACCCGGAGTAGTAGCACCTGTAAGGGTTCCAGTTACAGGTTAATTAGCAAATCAGTCGGGTAGATGAAGTTTGTTAGCCGAGTGGGAGACGAGTCTACCCATCTAAGGGAAGGAAAACCCTGATTCCAAATCGTCGCTGCCTTAAAAACAAACCAAGCCATGACTATGCTTTCGGAAGTAAACCCTGATAAAAAAAAACATTAAAAATCGGGAGTCGGTGCCCGCCAAATAGTTTGACGTTGTCTACAACCTCGTTTTGGGAACCCCTATGTCGATGTTGGTGCCAAATTGTAATGGCTGTGCTGCTCCTTTGGATCCATCAATGATGTAGAGAGTGGAGAGACGTTGCATAGTCAACAACCTGTCCTTCATTCCATACTGTTCAGGTATGAGTCCTATTAAAAATCCTATATTAGAGAGGTAGAGCCGGTCATGAATCCGCAGAAAAGAATACTGCTATTCAAACGGCACTGAAACAGCCAAGTGAAGCTTGCATGACAGAGACTGTCATCTGCGTATCGGACTTTTCAACCATAGACAACGTTGTTCTAGTAGGGCGAACACTTAGGACCATTTAATGATAGACGAACGCCTCAACTTAGTGGTTCATAGTCATAATACGTGATTTGCTTACACATACTTGTTGTATTGTGGAGGCGCAATGGCCCAGTGGTTAGGGCAGCGGACTCGCGGTTATAGGATTGCGGTTTCGATTCCCAGACCAGGCGTTGTGAGTGTTTATTGAGCGAAAACACCTAAAGCTCCACGAGGCTCCGGCAGGGGATGGTGGCGAACCCTGCTTTACTCTTTCACCACAACTTTCTCTCACTCTTACTTCCTGTTTTCTGTTGTGCCTGTAATTCAAAGGGTCAGCCTTATCACACTGTGTCACGCTGAATATCCCCGAGAACTATGTTAAGGGTACACGTGTCTGTGGAGTTCTCAGCCACTTGCACGTTAATTTCACGAGCATGCTGTTCCGTTGATCGGATCAACTGGAACCCTCGACGTCGTAAGCGACGGAGTGCCAAAAACAACTTGTATTATATATAATGGATGTCATACAAATGGCCGAAAACTGCAGAGAAAATTAATAGAATCATGAATATTGGGAAATATGTATTTAGGTGATTATATCGCTGCCAGAACTGGTCGTCCTTTTATTGACACTCGAAAGAATGAAACTCGAAATTGCTCTTGTCAAGATTTGAACTCAAAATGTAAAGCTACATATAAGAAAATACTGGCCGAGTGTTTCACCTATTTTGCCACCCTATCGAAAATGCAACACATACATACTACACATACGCGTGTTTATTATATAAATCTATATAGATGAAAAGAAACACACGCATGCATCATGTATGTGTATGTGTGTATGTGAATATGTATGCCCACACGTAGACACATATCTACGTTACACACCACGTAATATATTGGTATATGTTGACATGTACCTGATGGCTTTCAATACAAAATGGAGTTGTGCCTGCTTAGAGCTGTGTGTCTATAATATGATATGCATATGTTTATGTCTAAAATGTATGTGTATACGTATGGGTGGGTGTATTTACATGTACTACAATTTGCATTGTTTTCATGTATATAACGGGACCATATGTTTACATAGACTTGTTTCAGCAATTTCGGTATCTTGTGTACGTCTCTGTGTGTGTTGTGTGTGTGTGTGTGTGTGTGTGTGTGTGTGTGTGTGTGTGTGTGTGTGTGTGTGTGTGTGTCTGTCTGTCTCAGATGCAGAGCACGCTTACTTCTTAAAGTATTGAGGTCATTGTTGTAGGTTTTTTGCTTAGTCCCAGGTCAGCGTTCCAGCCTTGACTAACTCGTCTGTTTTCCTAGGCACAGTTAACCAACGGCGTGTGAGTTTTCTTATTAGTGTTATAACTAAGACGATAGTGAGTGATTTAAGGCACGGCAGCTCTTTCCAGTGGGTGAAGAGCTTTCTCGATATTTTGTGTTATTTTTCTCATAGGCGAACCACACAGATCTCCAGAAAAATCTTTATGCATCCGTATTGTGGGATGCTAACTAAATTAATTAGTTCAGAAGTAAATCAACAACAGTTGTTAATTTCTGAATTTCTGGTAAATGAAAAAAAAAATTCATCCGTACTAATTAGGTAACCTCGTTAGTTTTTCTCAGTATCTTTGCTCTATCATACATTTCGTTTGCTTCACTTTCTGACCTATCTTTGGAGATCCTGTTCCTACTTTAATCAGTAACACCCACACATATATTTATACATATATATGTGTGTGTGTGTGTGTGTGTGTGTGTGTGTGGTGTGTGTGTGTGTGTGTGTGTGTGTGTGTGTGTGTGATACGCATGGACTCGAGTTTCTGGGTATTTACCCCTCGTCAACGTACGGCAATCACCGATCTTCGATGCGAAGGTGACGTCTTAGTAACACTATCCGTAGAGAGAGAGAGAGAGACAGAGAGAGAGAGAGAGACAGAGAGAGAGAGAAAAGAGAGAGAGAGAGTAAAGCAGGTGATGGAGTAGTACGAACAACACAGCACCCAATTAAACGCTTAACTGTGCTAGTTTTCTTTTAACTTTCTCTTTGATATTTTTTATTACAAATAATATTGGATTTTAAATTCTAACATTATTAGTAATGCCCTTAGCACCGATAAAACAGTGCATTAGGAATTTTATACATATGTGTGTGTGTATCAATTAATATATATATATATATATATATATATATATATATATATATATATACTGAGAGAGGGTGGGGGGGGGGCAGAGACACAGACAGACAGAAAGACAGACAGACAGAGAGGGCGGGGCTTTAAGTAATTTATTTGTATTAGTAATCACAATTAAATTACATGTCGGAGAACTCTCTTTCAAAGTTGAATTTTCTGTGTCTATATATCTTTATTTTCCTTTATTCTCCTGGCCTTATGTTACGCAAAATCTCTTGGCTAATATTTCCTGGCCTTATGCTACAGTGACGCATTTCATTTCTCTAATGGAACAAGGTGGAAACTTCTGATCACTCGTTCGATTTGCTAAAAAACAGTAACAAATTTTTTCACATCCGATCTGGCGTCTTTATAAAAGGAAAGGAGCGTTAAAAATGTACTCCTTGATACACTATGATGAAAGGCAAGAAAGCCTTTGACCATAGGCCTTCTTGATCAGGGCTAACCTAGGAATAGACACAAACAAATCCGTTTATTTTATGTTTTTTATTAATTCATTTTATATTTAATACTTTGCATTTTAGTGTTGTACGTATATACATACGTACAAACTGATCTACCAAATACCTGGGTCGAGAAGCATTCGTCGATAAAACACGTTCATTGAAAGCATATTGATCGAAAAATAAATTGGCCGAAAGAAGGACTGATCGACTGCATATTATTCGGGAAAAGAGTGAAATAAAAGTTGAAATTTTAGCATTTTTCAAAGAAATAGTTTAAATGATATAATAAAAAAGTATAATGCAATGATTTATTGATATCAGAATCAACTATGGTGTTCTTGAAGTCCTACACTTTCGAAATTATTAATATATAAATCAGAATTAACGGATTATATATAATCTACTTGATTTAACGTCGGGTTAAGGAAGTTATTTATGATACCGACAAAATATGAATATTCACATCACATAATCGTTAGTGTCCTTCAGAAAGATATGCAGGATAAACAATAATTCAACAAGTCAACGCTTAAGCCGTCGGTGAAGTACTAGTAACCATTAAATTGCTCAAAGACGATGGAAGTGGGGAGGCGAATTTGAACTTGTAGAGCATGAAACAAAGATTGTAGCACTAACTTGCATTCCTTTAGCTTCTGGGATCAAATCACGACCAAGTTAACTTTGCTTGTCATCCTTCATGAACTAATAAAATAAGTACCAGTCAAATTATAGGGTACTTCTAATCCGCAATTTTCCGCCCATAAATGTTGTGATTTCGTACTTCACATTGGTTTTACCATTAAAGAAGTTAGAGTACTTAATGCCTATATTTCTAAATTTTGTCTTAATTCCTGACACAAAGAATTGTCATTATTATGCGCTGACACGAAGGCGGCGAGCTGGCAGAATCGTTAGCATGCTGGACGGGATGCTTAGCGGTATTTCGTCAGTCGCTACGTTCTGAGTTCAAATTCCGCCGAGGTTGACTTTGCTTTTCATCCTTTTGAGGTCGATAAAATAAGTGTCAGTTGAACACTGTGTGTGGGTCGATGTAATCGATTTAATCCCTTTTCCCAAGCTACCCTTGTGGCGAAAATTTGAAATCGTTATTATGCACGGACATATTCTGACTAATGTCTTCATCTTCGTTATTATAATCACAACACTTCGGCTGTTGTATTGCCTGCCATCTTCAAATGCCTCTCGTAGAACAATGACTAATAGGAGAATATCACTTATTTGGACAACACATTGCGAGATATCTATTCTATTGATTTAATAAAGGCTTCAGTATTTGAAATTCAAATTTCCGCTTTGTGTCCAGGAAAGAAAGATCAACGAGTTCAAATTTCATTAAAAGCTTTGTTATTCCTTTCTGGCCACGAAAACAACAATAACTTATAATTCTTTATACTATGTGCATACTTGCACAGAACAAAATTAATTTACATAACTGAACAAGCTTTGGAAACGTGAATTAATAAAAATTATTACAGGGCGTTCAAAATAGGTGGAAATGTGAGTCAGGAACTCGAAATTGGCTATTTCGGTTTCATTTTATCTCGCCGTAGAGAGAAAACATAAATATTAGTTTAACTCCGGTGTCTATCTTTTCACCCAAAACTCTAAATGCTTGCTTACTAATATATGCATGTTAGTTAGCCGTACATTTTCTCTACTTATCTCAATTTACTTGTAGTACTTCGATTAATTCATTCACGTTGCCAGCACATGCACTGTTATGCATATTGGAAAACTAATTTATTTCCTCCTCCTCCTCCTCCTCCTCCTCCTCCTCCTCCAGTAACGACGATGAGCGTGTGCATGCATTTATGTTTGCACGTGTTTATATATATCTGTGTGTGTGTGCGTATGTGTGTGTATAAATGTGCTACGTAAATTTGCATATATGTGTGTACAAACTCGCACATCATACATAGATAGGACACATGCATTCTCTACAGTTTCATTGTAGCCTCACAAACTTGTATATGACGTTATTTTACTTATTCAACTACATTCCTCTGAGTGGATTACACACGTGTGTACGTATATAGGTGTATATATGCGCCTGTATAAACGTACAATTTTTAGGTGTGTTTCATGAGGGCTTTAGTAGTTTTGTGCAGGCAGTTTGTTTATAAGTATGTGTACACATACATAGGACTGTTTATTAGTGAAATCGTGTTTGTTATTCTCTTTTGTGTATATGGGTGCATTTGCGAGCGCTTGTGTGTGTGTGTGTGTGTGTGTGTGTGTGTGTGTGTGTGTGTGTGAGTGAGTGAGTGTGTGAGTTTATATAATATTATGTCAGTGTTTATACGTACTTTGTGAGTGTTTACATTAACCTGTCTTTGTATGTACCTTCTTGGTTTTACATGCTGTGACGATTCACACACAAAGTACAAATACACACATACGCACGCATGGATTTGCATACACACACACGCATATACATACATACACACATATATTCTCACGTACATAAGTTCACGCATACACATCCATACCGATACACACACACATACACACACACACACACACACACACACGAGCGTTCACATATACATACACGTGTGTGTTGGGGGTGGGGGTGTGGATGCGCACGCGCGATGTATTTGTGTGTGGGCGTTTGAGTGTTCATAAGAATCAAATATTTTAAAGTTTGTTTGCGATTGTTGTCGTTCGTTTTGTGTTTATGCGCGTTTATCTGTGTGTGTGTGTGTGTGTGTGTGTGTGTGCTTGCGTATGAGAGTTAATGCGATGTATATATTGATATGTGAGTGTGTGGTTTATATATCTTTGTGTGTGTATGTATATGTGAACGCTCGTGTGTGTGTGTGTGTGTGTGTGTGTGTGTGTATCGGTATGGATGTGTATGCGTGAACTTATGTACGTGAGAATATATGTGTGTATGTGTGTATATGCGTGTGTGTGTATGCAAATCCATGCGTGCGTATGTGTGTATTTGTACTTTGTGTGTGAATCGTCACCCTAACTGCTATAGTAAAACAAAACAATCTGTATCCTTAACAAAGAATACACAACCATACTGCAAGACCATGCTACAGCAACATTTCGTAACATCACACCGGAGCAACGTATTACATCACCAATGTACACTCCCACAATGTTATAATACCACTTTTACCGCATTACTCAACTATGGTTGATTCCACTATGTGACACCAATACCACAACGTTTCCATCATACAACGCCACTCTTACAATACCACGTACAGCAACCAAATTTCTTCCAAATCAAATGCAATGTTCGGTGTGATTCTATGAAAGTTATGTAGCCGTTAATTGGCCCCTAGGTTCAGGAGCATAGCTGGCGGTGGGAAGTCGGTCTACCAGCAGTCGACGCTCTTTTGATGGCGGCGCTTTTGGGTCTGCTGCATAAACCTGTTTAGAGGGCTGAGGGGTGGAAAACTCAAGGGCTGCCCCAGGCGGCACTCACATTGTAGCTACGCCATTGACAAGGTTTAATTTAAACTCTGATCGATTTAGTAGCGTTATACTGATTATTGAGTGGAGGCGCAATGGCCCAGTGGTTAGGGCAGCGGACTCGCGGTCATAGGATCGCGGTTTCGATTTCCAGACCAGGCGTTGTGAGTGTTTATTGAGCAAAAACACCTAAAACTCCGCGAGGCTCCAGCAGGGGATGGTGGCGAACCCTGCTGTACTCTTTCACCACAACTTTCTCTCACTCTTACTTCCTGTTTCTGTTATGCCTGTAATTCAAAGGGTCAGCCTTGTCACACTGTGTCACGCTGAATATCCCCGAGAACTACGTTAAGGGTACACGTGTCTGTGGAGTGCTCAGCCACTTGCACGTTAATTTCACGAGCAGGCTGTTCCGTTGATCGGATCAACTGGAACCCTCGACGTCGTAAGCGACGGAGTGCCAACAACAAACAAAGGACTCAAGCAAAACAAAGGACCCTTATAAAGAAACGGCCATGGTTATATCTAATCATAAGTTAGCTCGTTTGATTATTGGCCCAAGTTAAAGTCTAATCTAGAACTAAACAATAACAACTGCTATCATTTTTCTCAAATAACGTGTATATATTCGCGTGGCCCTATTTGTCTATGTGTGTGTGCACGGATGAGTGAGTGTGTGTGTGTGTGTTATTTCACAAAATGTCACGTTCTCATGAGTATTTATGTAGGTAGTAGATCGTGGACGCATCAAGTTACCTGTTTCTTATATTCTTGTTATTTTTATTGCTTTTGAAATAAGTGAAGTGACACAAGTAATATACTTACACGCATGTTCACACACACACACACACACACACACACACACACACACACACACACACACACACATATATATCTTTAACTTAATTCAGTCATTGGACAGTGGTTAAGCTTAAATATCACTTGAAGGGATTTAATCGAACGAAGCAATTCTGATACTTTTTTAAAGTCTGGTATTTATCCTATCGTTCTCTTTTTGCCAAATCCTTAAGTTGCGGGGATATAAACAAAGCGACTCCGGTTGCCAGGCGGGGATATAAACAGAGCAACCCCGGTTGCCAGGTGGGGGGTGACAAACACACACAAATACGTCGACTTGAAGCGTCGGGGAAAAAAAAAAAACATGTTTTACAGTAGTTATATCAACTCTAAGTTCAAATCTTGCAAAGTAGCAACTAGGCCTTTCCCACTCCCAGGGTCGACAAATAATTTAGCAGTCAAGTATTGATCCAACTCTGCCTTTCTCATTGGTGACTGCTACTTTTGAGTTTTGAGCTCCATGCAGATACAAAGTTGTGTTTATCGTAATATAAACGCTTGGATATATTCTTTTACTAGCTTTGGTCATTGGACTTCTGTTTAGAACTACCAAATTCCATCCACGAAACTATAAGTGCCCTGAAGATATAAAGTGGAAGACACGAGCCTTAGTCACCGCATTGTAGGAACGAACTCGGGACCACATGGTCATAAAAAGAATTTTGCATGCAGCTATGCCTACAATCATCTCATAATTTTGGGGACGGGGGGCTAGTCGATTACATCGAACCCAGTGCTTAACTGGTAGTTATTTCATCGACCCCGAAAGGATGAAAGGCAAAGTCGACCTCGGCAGGATTTGAACTCAGAACGTAAAGCGGGCGAAATGCCACTATGCATTTTCTCCGGCGTGCTAACGATTCTGCCAGCTTACCGCCTTATAAGTCAGTTTCAATAATGGATGATTGCAAAACGGCATATCATTTATATATAAAAAAAAAGCTAGGCGGGTGAGGTCGTGAACATGTAAGCAATGGAAATATTTTTCTTGAGAAATGCCAAGAGGCAGCGCATTTTCGCTTTCTGATTGGAATTTTTTCGAAATTTCATTTTAAATCTGTGCTAAGGCACAAGGATGTTGTTCTATTGACCTTCGTGATATTCTAAGCATAATTAGAGACCAAAAGGAAAGATAATATCACCGATCAAAAAACAAAACCGATTTTTAAATTCCAGACGCTCGACATACTGGAAAGAACATTTTAATGTTTGAGCTATGGAATCAAATTATTGAATGAATAAAGTTAGATCGAGAATGGAAGGGAAATGGTGATGGTTACAAAAATAATTGGTTTCTTCGGTGTTGGGGAAGTTGGAAGTAAGGTTAGAGATATTTGAGTTGAAACTGGCTAAGAGATTACTTTGGCTGTTTTATATAAGGTCGATAAAATAACTATTTCTAATTTTGATGCAAAACCAGCAATTTAAGAAAGGAGTTAGTTGATACTATTAATCCCAGAACTTAACTGGCACTTTATTTTTTATCAACTTCAGGGGGAGAAAAGGAAAAGTTGATCTCGGTGGGGTTTGAACTTAGGACAAAAAAATCGAAACAAATACTAGAAAACATTTTATCTAACGCGCTGAATATTCTGAGAATTCACCGCCTTTTAATAATTTTAACTTTCGAACAAGACCAGTAATTTTGAGAGAAGGGGCAAGTTGAGAAGGGACAAGAGAAGGGACATCGACCTCAATATTCGAATGACGCTTTATTTTATTGACCCTGAAAGGATAAAAGGCCAAGTTGTCCCTGTGGAAATGTTAATTCCGAATGAAAAGAGCTTTAACTAAGCTTTATTTTTCCCGGCGTGTGGCCTGGTGGTTAGGGTGTTAGATTCATGATTGTAAGATTGTGGTTTCAATTACTGGACCGGGCCACGGTCCTTTCCTAAATTGCTGGTTTTGCATCAAAATTAGAAATAGTTATTTTATCGACTTTATTATAAAACAGCCAAAGTAATCTCTTGAGCAAAACACTTCATTTCACGTCGCTTCAGTCCATTCAGCTGGCAAAAATGAGTAATCCTGTGACGGTCTGGCGTTCCGTCCAGGAGGTAAGAATTTATATAAGCCACGGAAACCTGTAAATTGGCCCTTATGCGTCCATAAGCCTCAAGAAAGATGCTTTGTCCTTTATCCTTATTTTCCCCCGACATTTTACCTATTCTGCCAGTCTACCGCCCTTAAGTCAATTTATAGGTATAATTATAATTGAGATTATCAATATAATCTATATAATTTAGTCACCGCCCCACCATTGGGGAGGTGACCAAGTTAAATTATTATTCACACTAACTAGCAACAAATGTAATATTTGTTATTAGAGATGTTAAAGAAACGGCAAGTTGTGAAGTTCAAGCTTTGCTCTGAAATATTTATTTAACGGTGAAAATGAAGCGAAAGCACTTCAGCCAGGAATTGAAATGGTATTCGTTAGCTGCAAGAGGCCCGAGTAGAATCATGGTCCTCTGGTTCATTAGACATTGTTAGACGCTGCTTTTCCTTGCTACCGTACAAGGCTCCCTACAACATCAACAACGTGGGCCAACGAAGGAGATTCTAGATGGTTGTACACTCTGCAAGAAATAGCAGTTAGACCTTCCCTAAAAAGGTACATTGGATACTGTGATGATGGAATGGTCACGGTTGGAATTCTTTTGACCCCAAGTCTAATGACGAATGAGTTTGAGCTAAATACTAACAACACCACTGACATTTATTCCAAATACTCTTTTGTCAAATTCTCGACGTTTCTAGTTCAGGCATATCTCTGAATGAGCGTTCATTTGACCTCCTGTCGATCTCTTCTCGGAGGATCTACGGCCTGGACTGGACAGGCCAGGTGGACAAAAGCAGAATGAAAAACAAAAGAAGACACAACACCTGTGGTGAAATTGAATTTACGAGCCATGCACAGGTAGTTTAATATATCTTAAATACTCAGCTATTTTGCTATCACATCAGCATCAGATAGCTGACAGGTTTAGGTGAGTAGGTAGGGAGGTACATGAGCAGTAACGTAAGTAGGCAGGTAGTTAGTTAACAAAGCATAGCTAGGTAAGTACGTAGGTAGCTGATACTTTAAATAACCGCAAGGACTAAGGCTTAGCGGTTTCTGTTACGTTAAGCTGAAGAGAGATAAATCTTTCCTAGGACAAGAGCATGGTCTGACGCAAGTAGCTTCTCCCCACTTCAGCGCTACAAACAAACGAGAATATTTAAGTCTGTTCATTCAGAACTGTCTTTGGGTTATACAACAACGGTTTTGCAGCTTTTTACAGCAATTCACAGATAGTTTACTTACGTTGTCTCTCGCACTGATACTAATAGCAACTGTATCTTCCTTATTCAATAGTTTTATAGCGTATCAGATAATCTAGTCTTACGTTCACTGCACCTGGAGATATGGAATTCTTTTGTCCATAGGTTTGCTCCTTATTAACCAAATGTTAAACAATCACGACCCCAACAATTACGTTATGATAACAAGCTAAAACTAGATGCATTCGTCCGTTGAGGGATAAGCGTTAAAAAATAAGCGTTATATGATACAACGACGGTGAGAGAACGAACTACTGACTCTTCCCACTGGTTGTCTTAAACGAAATAAAAAGGGAAGATGAGCATGCGGCTGCATCATGTATGAATGGAAGTAAGGTAGAGACTGAAGGCTTAGGCAGGTCGAAATTCTTAGAAAATGTTGAAGTTAAGTAACAGACATCCTGATTTCTTCGATTGCCTGCCCTCTCCAACAACGAATATCATGAATCAAAACATACACGAAAAATATCTTACACACAAGCAGCAGTATCATGTCTGGCTCAAGTTTATAGTAAGTATCGGGTAAGCAGATATAAAGGTAATGACTTTCTCTTTCTATGCAAAAATTTCAGCTACCAAAGTATGAAGACCGTGGCTTCCAACATCAGACATGCATACACGTATGTTATATATATTATTAGCAATATGTGCGTAGGGGTAAGCGTGCATATATATATATATATATATATATATATATATATATATATATATATATACATATACATAAGAGAGAGAGAAAGAGAAGGACAGACAGGCACGTTCCTTTAGAATAGAGTCGGAAATTAATTTTGAGGAGGGAATGTGTGTTTTCGATCATCATGGATTACAATTCTAAAAGAAAAAGAAAAAATACAAGTGCATGGCCGAACTTTTTGACTTCCCCTCTTCCCTTTCGGTAATTTTTACCGGTTTTGAGTTATATATATATATATATATATTTATAATTCTCTTACAGACTTTAGATATGATTAATCAAAAATATGCGTTGCCTTTTAAAATCTAAATCTGCAAAATATTTTCGAAAAACAACGAAAACTGAAAAATTACGGAAAACGGATGTAAGCTCCCCTCTACCCCCGAATCGTAATCCTACGATGTTTAAAACATATGTCCAAAAACAGAAAAAAAAAATTACGACTTTTAGCATACTACATAATTTTCGCCTCTATTCTATAGGAATGCCTAATATATTTATATATAAGCGTGCGTGTGTGTCTATCTATCTATCTATATGCGTGTGCATGTGTATATATATGCGTGTGCGTATATATATATATATATATATATATATATATATATATATGTGGCGGAGGTAACATGCGTACACCGCACGTTTTCGGCCACACACATATATAAATAAATATATGTATGTATATATATATGCACACACGTGTGTTTATCATAGACTCTTTTGTCGGTTTCGACAAAAATGAGTATTCCTATAGTTCAAACAACAGAACCACATTCTTAATTACTTATACAGGGTATCTGAATATTCTACAGGTGCGAGTAAACTTTAACGTAATCGACAAGCAAAATTAATGTGACACTGCTACAATACTGAGCCCTCGAAACACTCGCTCAATTCATCAGGTGAACTTTCAGTTTCCTTGGGGCACACCTATTCCATGACTGGAAAAACTCATTCTAGACCTCTTGTTTATATACCAAACGAACTAAACAATAATGGATAAGAGTTGACTTACCTATACTGGCGTGTATGCTCCTTACTGTATTACCAAAGGTTTCCTTTTGAAGTAGACCATCCCTGTATCGCTCGTACAACTCCATCATATAGCGAGGAGGCCTTGTCAGTTCTTGTGAGTCCGTTAAGTAACGACTGTTCCTGTCATACTTCACCGAGAACGACGATGAAGACGACGACGACGAAGATGAGGACGACGAGGAGGAAGAAGATGAAGAAGATGACGACACTGGCAGCGACAACGATGACAGCGGTGGGCCTTTGTAGCGATGTCTGGGACCCAGAAGAATCTTCATCGACTCTTTCAGCATAGCAGTGTGAAGGTCGGCGTGGTGGGCATAAAAGTTGCGCTCCGACGAAAAATCTTCCACGTCGTTGCTGTTGTTGTTCTTGTTACTGTTGTTGTCGTTGTCATTGTTATCGTCAATGTCGCTATTATTGTCATCGTTAATGTTTTCCATGTCGTCGTCGTCGTCGTTGCTGTTGTCATCGTGAAGATGTTGATGCTGCTGATGCTGCTGGTTATGATTATGTTTATGCTGTTGATGAGGATGATGGTGTGGGTGATGGATCCGACAAAGTCCACCTTTAATTAATAGCGACCAGCTGGTCAGTAAGACCAAAGTGACGAAAGGAGCCCACAGCTGTGAGTTCGTGGTCCTCATTGTTGAAGTATGCGCGTCCTTGTGGTAGAAACAACAAAATCCGAGGGCGCGCAGTATATTTGTGTGTATGTGTGTGTGTGTGTGTGTGTGAGTGTAAATATATTAGTAATATAATATATATTATATTTGTCTATATGTGTATATTTTTCTGCATGCGTATGTTTGCAGATATGTATATAAATACAACTGCGTGTTTACTTGTATATGCGTGAATATGTATGAATGAATTTATTTATATGTTACACATTACACAAGTAAGAACAAGTTAATCTTTTCATGGAATCCACGGCTCCATAGGACCGGTAGTTAACTTGGATTGTTGCAGTGATGGAGTGGAGGATGGCAAAGGAAGCTGCTCCTGGAGAACATACATATACATACATGTGAATGTGTGTGTGTGTATATATATGTATATATAGACGCACGCGAGCAGACACAGTGCGACACACACGCACGCACCTGCTTTAGCACAGAGACTTAACTGAATGAAGTGACGATCGTTGACTGATAGTGGTGGTGGTGGCAGAGCTGGCGACTGTGAAAGTGGCGGCGGAGTTGTGAGGAAGAAAAAAAAAGGTAAGCGAGAGAGAGAGGGAAGGAAGGAAGAAAAAAGGGGTTGAAAGGTGGGTGTAATAGAAACTTTTAAAGCCTGTCGCTGTTGTTGTTGGACAATGGTGGTGATGCTGTTATTGTTGTTGACTTTCAGTTGTTGTTACTATTGCTGATGTTTGCTGTTTGATTGATGTGTGTTGACTGACAAGTCGTTTTGAATGTTTCCAATGTGATGACGACAGTAGCAGCAGCAGGTGCCGAGGTAGCAGTGGCAGTAAGAGTAGTCGTGGTAGTAGTGGTAGTAGTAGTAGTAGTAGTAGTAGTAGCAGCTTGTGCTGAAGTTGTTTAGGCCCCACCCCAAGAAAGCACCGATCGAGAAAGAAAAACCACGATGAAAAACATTCCAACCGTGAACATCCCGTCTTTTATTTCTTAGACGTAATTTTCCCGGCTGGATTACATTGCCCAAAACGTGTCCTTTTTTTTTTCTAAGACAGCACTGTGTTTTACAGAGATTTGATTACCACTTCTAGCAGGCTGACCGACCACGTATAGGCTCTCCTCGTTGCCTGGTATTGGCGATGGTGACGCTAATTGTTGCTGTTGTTGTATAACACCAGGTCAACCCTGATCGAGCCTATTTATTACCGAAGCCAGGATCACATTACCTAATGTATCCTTTTTCGAAGGCTGCTGTTTCTAGCGGATTGGGTGAGCACGCAGAGGTGTGTATGACAGTGGTAATAGTGCGTGAATGGGGGCGTGTAGTAGTAGTAGTATTAGTCTGATGTTGATATTGTACCGGGTCCTTAAGGCGGCGAGCTTGCAGAAACATTAGCACGCCGGGCGAAATACTTAGCGGTACTTCGTCTGTCATTACGTTCTGAGTTCAAATTCCGCTGAGGTCGACTCTACCTTTCATTTTTTTCGGGATCGATAAATTAAGTACAAGTTGCGTACTGAGGTCGATCTGATTGACTAGCGCCCTCCCCCAAAATTTCGGGCCTTGTGCCTAGAGTAGAAAAAGATATTGTGCCGGGTCCCTTCACACTGGTTTGGCGGTGAGCTGGCAGAATTGTTAGTACGCCGGGCGAAATGCTTAGCTGCACTTCGTCCATCTTTATGGTCTGAGTTCAAATTCCGTCGAGGTCGACTTTGCCTTTCATCCTTTCGGAGTCGATAAATTAAGTGCCAGTCAAGTATTGGGTCGAGGCGATCGACTATTCCCCTCTCCACAAATCCCAAGCCTATAGTAGAAAAGATTATTATTATTATTATTAATATGTAAACCCCCACACTTTATGTCTGCCTCTGTATTGTTCCTCTTGTCCTTGTGGCAAATAAATTAAATCATTATTATTATTATTATTATTTATTTATGTTTTGTACGTTATTATTACAGTTAATAGAATAAGTAACCTACTTGTGGTGGTTGTAGTAGACGGCAGAATCGGTAGCGCGTCAGCGAAATACCTTTCTGTATGTAGTGCAATAAGTTTCGCCGACGTTTCTTTCACCTTCATCCTTTTGTACGTTGATAAAAATCAGTACCGGCAGACTTATTACTTTTGATGGGTATGTCGGGCATAGGGGGTATTATTAATCTTAGAGTAGGGGGAGGACATATCTTTTTCTTTTACTTGTTTCAGTCATTAGATTAGACTGCGGCCATTCTAGGGCATCTCCTTGAAGAATTTTTAGTCGAATGAATCGACCTCAGTATTTTTTTAAAGCCTGGTACTTATTCTACCGAGATCTTTTACCGAACAACTAAGTTATGGGGGACATAAACACACCAACACCAGCTGTCAAGTCGTAGTGGTGGGGACAGAGATACAAAGACACACACATAAGCGACGGGCTTCTTTCAGTTTCCGTCTACCAGATCCATTCACAAGGCTTCAGTTGGTTCAAAGCTATCGTAGAATACACTTGCCCAAGGTGTCACGCAGTAGGACTGAACCCCAAATCAAGTGTTCGGAAGCAAGCTTCTTACCACACATTTTTTTTATATATGTGTTTATTATGCAGAAATACTCGGTGGGGGTGGTAGGGAAAGTTGTGAACTTTTCAGGAGTGACTAAACAATCCTTGTCTTCCACCTCGTTGTCCCTATAGCTATGAGTACCACTCAAGTAATAAAGTCGATGAACTCTAACTGTGTGAAGGCGCGTGGGTAAGGTATTTGGCTCACGATCGTAAGGTCGTGAGTTCAATTCCCGGCGACGCTTTGTGTCCTTGAGCGAGACGCTTTATTTCACGTTGCTCCAGTCCAATCACCTCGCAAAAATGAGTAGTACCTGTATTTCAAAAGGTCAGCCTTGTCACATTCTTTTTCACGCTGAATCTCCCTGAGAGCTACGCTAAAAGCAAGCGTTGATTCCACGAGCAGGCTGTTCCGTTGAATGCATCAACTTGAACCCTCGTCGTCGCCATAAATCCAAGATTAAATTTATTCTTCAAAATTGTGGAGTAGAAATTAGAAAGATGGAAATTATTGAGCGTCAGACCAAAATGCTATGCCTGGGGGTGTTAAATTCTAACACTTCGTGTTCTGAGTTCAAATACCGCCGAGATCAGCTTTATCTTAAATCTTTCTAAGGTCGAAAACATAAATTATCAGTGAAACCTTCTGTCTTTTTGTGTGTGTGTGTGTGTGTGTGTGTGTGTGTGTGTGTGATATACTTGTTTCAGTTATTGGACTGCGGTCATGTTGGAGCACTGCCTTGAACGGTTTAGTCCAAACGAATGTACCCCAGTATTTATTTGCTTTTAAAACCTGGCACTTATTCCATCGGTTTCTTTAGTCAGACCGCTGCTAAGTACCGGGATATAAACAAACCAACAGCAGTTGTCAAACCATGGTGGGGAACTGTTAAATTAACTTTAGGTTCCTCTCACGACGGTGACAACAACAACAACAATAACGACGACGTCGACAATACTAACAATAACAACAACAATAATAACAACGAAGTCAATAATAACAAATAAAACTACTATTAATGCATAACGCTAATTTCTTATAGTGGCACCAACCTGCAGTTCAATATTCACATCAGTAATTGACAAATACATAATCAGACAGGCGCAGGAGTGGCTGTGTGGTAAGTAGCTTGCTTACCAACCACATGATTCCGGGTTCAGTCCCACTGCGTGGCACCTTGGGCAAGTGTCTTCTACTATAGCCTCGGGCCGACCAAAGCTTTGTGAGTGGATTTGGTAGACAGAAACTGAAAAGAAGCCCGTCGTATATATATGTATGTGTGTGTGTATGTTTGTGTGTCTGTTTTTGTCCCCCAACATCGCTTGACAACCGATGCTGGTGTGTTTAGGTCCCCGTAACTTAGCGGTTCGGCAAAAGAGACCGATAGAATAAGTACTAGGCTTACAAAGAATAAGTCCTGGGGTCGATTTGCTCGACTAAAGGCGGTGCTCCAGCATGGCCACAGTCAAATGGCTGAAACAAGTAAAAGAGTAAAAGAGTAAAGAGAGACAGGATAGATCTTAAGCCGCAAAATTAGCAGCCAAAACTCCCTCAAGTTACACGTAATGTCTTTAAGTCAGATAAACAAGCAGACAAGGAAACAAACATAAAACCACGTTAAACAGTGTAGTCTTAGATAAACTGTCTGAAAAGTCGGGTCGTTCACAACTGAGCTAGCGTTATGAATGAAAGCAAAGACAACTCACGATAACAGAAATCATTAATTTCTTTATTATTCCACAAGAGTAACGAAAACGAGATACATTTGTGTATATACAATAGCATAGTTAAGTACAATGTTACACACACATACACACAGACGCATATTTTACTTTATACTTGTTTCAGTCATTGGACAGCGGCCATACTGGGGCACTGCATTGAAGATTTAGTTGAAAAAGACCGACCTTGATACTTGCTATTTTTTTCGGATCTGATATCTATTCTATTGTCTCTCTTTTGCCAAACCACTAGGTTAGGGGGACGTAAACAAACCAGTTCCGGTAAGGGGAGAAACAATCACACACACAAACACACACACACACACACACACACACAACGGGCTTCCACACAGTTTCCGTCTCCAAATTCACTCACGAGGCCCGGAGCTATAGTAGAAGATATTTGCCCAAAGTGTTGTGCTGAACCCGAAATCGATTGGTTGTAAAGTGAGCTTCTTTTTCAAATAGCCACGCCAATGCTTATGCACACACACACACACACACACACACACAAACACACACACACACACACACACACACACACGCACGCACATACACGTACACAACACACACACACACGTGCACATGCTTACTCATACACACACACTTGTACATACATACACCACTGGAAGATTTATACCAATTAAAAACTAGAAGAGACATACATACATACATACATACATACATACATACATACATACATAAAAACATACATACATACATACATGCATACATATAGTAATGGATGTGCTTGTAATGGTAGCCGATAGATAGATAGATAGATATATAGATAGATAGATAGATAGATAGATAGACTTATACGAGCAGATATGCAGCGAAGAGTAAAGCAGTGTTGTTAGGCTGAAGAAAAGATAACTAATGAAACAATATGACTTTTCATTATCCATAACTGTAAACTTGTAATGATTAAAAGGGGGAAAATAAAAACAAAACATACACGCTATTATTTTCTCTCCCTCTCTCTTTCTAATTTTCTTTCCCATTCTTTCGCTTCTCTTTCCTGTATCTCTCTCTCTGCACACCCCATCCACCATCTTTCACGCATTACTCCATTCTCTCATGTTTGCCGTTTTATCTAATCTTTTTATTTTTAAACTTTTGCTTCATTTCTCAAATCCCTTCGACTTGTTTACAAATGTCGGGGATTTACTTGGCATTCGAGGAAAGCTGTCTGTTTAGGTTATTATCATCTTTTTCTTTAAAAAATTAATAAACTTACGATTTCTTATTAAATTTAATAGTAGTAGTAGTAGTAGTAGTAGTAGCAGCAGCAGCAGCTGTAGGTTTCTTTTGTATTTAGTTGTTGTCACGGTAGATGCAGTTTTGCTTGATTTTCGTCGTTTCTTAAAAGGGTAGCGTGTGTACGTTTGTTTTTTTACATTTAAGTATCTCACTTTAAAACAAAACATTTAAATTCTTCCCATTAAAAAGGAGCTAATTTCAAGTAAACACACTAAAAAAGAAGGAAAAATAAAAATAGAAACAAAGTACTGTCGCTACAATTTAGAAGATATAACAAACATTATATGCTGAAAAGAGAAGTCTTGCGTATATAATTTTTAATTGCTTGTCTTGTGGATTATACATGCGAAGTGTGTATAAGCTGGACATTTTCTTAGCCTTGAAAACTCTCTCAGTAATTATTATAAGTATAAATGTGAATTTATAATGTTGGTTGAGAAGCTGAAGTTTCGAAGTTGTCCGTAGATATTCTCTTTTGTCAATGGTTTTGGAAGAAATGTTTACCTCTGTGATTCTACCTGATTTTTTTCATTTTTGTCCCAAATATTATCATGCCTCATATATTTACATACATACATACACACGTATATATGTGCGTATGTATGAATACATACATACAAGCGTAGGGCTATATGAAAGCGT
The DNA here is from genome assembly GCF_046866305.1 of Octopus bimaculoides. NCBI lineage: Eukaryota > Metazoa > Mollusca > Cephalopoda > Octopoda > Octopodidae > Octopus > Octopus bimaculoides. The sequence goes on along the minus strand of NC_142931.1, from coordinate 51,413,992 downwards.
ATGTGCATATACATTTACATAAGTACGTATGTACGAAAAAGACTGAGAATGGGAATGTAGCATGGTAATAGTGTCAGTTCTATTATCACGATTGTCTGTTGCTTTCGGGGTCGATAAAATAAGTAACAGTGAAGTACTAGGGTCGATGTAATCGGCTACCTCACCCATTACTGCCCCTACATTTCAGGCATTGTGTCCATAACAGAAAAGTTATTATCATTATCTGTGTTAGTAAGGCGGGCGAGCTGGCAGAATCGTTCCCGCACCGGACGAAATGTTTAGCGGCATTTCGCACGTCTATATGTTCTGAGTTCAAATCTCGCTGAGGTCAACTTCGCCTTTCATCCTTTCAGGGTCGAAGAAAAAACGTAGCAATCAAGCACTGGAGTCGATGCAATCAACTATATCTTCCTACCTCAACTTTTCAGGCCCTTTTCTAGCAGAAAAGTTATCATTATTATTATTATTATTATTATTATTATTATTATTATTATTATTATTATTATTATTATTCAACCCTTAAGTCATGGATTATACCCAAACTCCAAAAATTTGTGATTAGTATATCGCAGAAATCCTTAATATATATTTATCCTATAATTTTCGTTTTATAGGTACGCGTGCGTGTGTGTACATGTGAACGTGTGCGTTAGTGTGTATCATTGTGTGTGTGTGTGTGTGTGTGTGTACGCATAATGTGCATTTGCTGTGTGTATTTTGAGATTTGGCAGAGATTTGACTGCTATTTCTCAGCAGGTCGTCCGGCCGCGTAAAGACACTCTCGCTAGAGTGTGAGCATTGTTTGTGTTTATATGCGTGTTTACAACTATTAGTTCTATATGTGTAGTAATAGTAGTTGTTGTCGATGTCATCGTCGTCGTCGTCGTCGATTCCGTAATTTCATAAACAAGCGTCGGACAAAATATATTGTGTTACGGCCTATTACATTCCTAGTTCAAATCCCGTCAGAATCAACTTTGCCTTTCGGTCTTTTCGATGTCAATAAAATAAAGTATCAGTCAAGTACTGATGTTGATTACATCGACTTTCCTCCTCCCCTCAAAATTTCTGGCCTTGTACCTATGTTAGAGACCATTATTGTATAATTGTCATTGTGGTTTTATATACATATTTTTGTTTTTAGAAGTATTACGGTCAAACACGACCGACCATTCTTATTATTAAAAGTATTCCAGTTGTGACCATCCCATCACAGTGTCTTTAGAACAATTGTCTTTCTAGTCTAAGATCATAAGCTGTATTTTGATGCTGATTTGGCTGCTATTTCTAGCAGGTCATGCGATCGGGTAGAAATGTAAAGGGTGGCGTACGTGCTCGCATGTGCGTATGCGTATGAGCGGGTGAATGTGCATGTGTGTGTGTGTGTGTGTGTGTGTGTGTGTGTGTGTGTGTGCGTGTGTGTGTGTGTGTGTAATGTGCCTGTGTTGGTACTGTAGCTGTTGTTTAGTCCCAAATCTGCCGTGACAATTCGGCCTCGTTTTGTTCTGTGTAGTATATCCAAAATTGCAATAAAAACGTCTCCCTGCTATTTTTTTTAGACAGTGAGATGGGGTTTAAGAGCGATTTGACTTATTTCTAGCTGATCGGGCAATTATGTAGAGGCTCTCCAATTAGCGCCTTGTTGCTATAGAGTGTGTGTGTGTGTGTGTGGCGAGTGTCCGCTAGTCAGTGATCATATTATTATTGTCTTTCGAAGATTTGTGAGAACGTGTAAAATACTCCTCTCTCTCTCTCTCTCTCTCTCTCTCTCGCTTTCTCTCTCTTCTCTCTCTCTCTCTCTCTCTCTCTCTCTCTCTCTCTCTCTCTCTCTCTCTCTCTCACACACACACATACACACACAAACATATACATACGAGGGTGTGCTGAAAAGTTCCTGGCTTTGGGTAAAAGAAAATACAGGAGAATCAGTAATGGTTTTATTCAACATATTCCTCTCTCGGATTCACACACTTTCGCAGCCGTCCTCAGTTTTTTTAAGCCCTGTAAAAGAACTTGGAAGTTTGGGCCTCTCCACCAGGCTTTTTGCGATACCCTTAAAGCCAGTAACTTTTCAGCATCCCTTGTTGATAGATATAAAGATAGATAGATAGATAGATAGATACATACATACATACATACATACATACATACATACATACATACATAGAAAATACTGAAAGTGTCCGATTGGTCGAATCGTTAGAACAAAATGCCTTGCGGTGAAAATTCATAGTCTTTGTATTCTGATTTCAAGCCTCACCAAGGTCAAGGCATTTCATTTCTTCCAATGTTCGATACAAATTTACGCACGCATGCGCACACACACGCGCGCACACACGGCGAGCTAGCAAGAATCGTTATCACGCCGGGCGGAATGCTTAGCGGTATTTCATCTGCCACTACGTTCTTAGTTCGAATTCCGCCCATGTCGACTTTGCCTTTCATCCTTTAGGGGTCGATTAAATAAGTACCAGTTACGCACTGAGGTCGATGTAATCGACTTAATCTGTTCGTCTGTCCTTGTTTGTTCCCTCTATGTTTAGCCCCTTGTGGGCAATAACGAAATAGATATTTCATCTGCCGCTACGTTCTTAGTTCAAATTCCGCCGAGGTCGACTTTGCCTTTCATCCTTTCGGGGTCGATTAAATAAGTACCAGTTACGCACTGAGGTCGATATAATCGACTTAATCCGTTTGTCTGTCCTTGTTTGTCCCCTCTGTGTGTAGCCCCTTGTGGGTAGTAAAGAAATAACACACACATAAATGAATACTCAAATATTGGGTCGATTCTTCTCTCTCTCTCATTTTCTCCCACTAGAATCTGTGCTATGAGAGAGTCGTACCCATTCAGTTAAAAAAAATCGCGAATGGTTGAGCGAAAAGTTACCAACTCTTTCCTTCTTATATACTGAGGCTGATAATGAAATAAAATAAAAATAAAACATATCAAACATGGCTGCGTGGCTAAGAAGTTCGGGTTCAGTGCTACTGTACGGCACCTGGGCAATTGTCTTATTAGCGAATTTGATACACGGAAACTGCAAACGCTCGACGTCGGTGTGGGTGTGTGGTAAGAAGCTTGCTTCCCAACCGCATATGCTCCTGGGTTCACTCCCTTTGCGTGGCACCTTGGGCAAGTGTCTTCTACTATAGCCTTGACCCGACCAGAGCCTTGTGAGTGGATTTGGTAGACGGAAACTGAAAGAAGCCCGACGCATATATGTATGCGTGTGTGTGTCTTTGTGTCTGTTGTCCCCCTCACCACTGTTTGATAACCGGTGCTGGTGTGTTTACGTTCCCGTAACGTAGCGGTTCGGCAAAAGCAACCGATAGAATAAGTTACAGGCTTTAAAAAAGAATTAGAAGTACTAAGGTTGATTCATTTGACTGCAAATTCTTTGAAGCTGTGCCCCAGCATGACCGCAGTGTAATGACTGAAACAAGTAAAAGATGAAAGATGTATGTGTATGTGTGTGTGTGTGTGTGTGTGTCTGTGTGTGTGTGTGTGTGTGTGTGTGTGTGTGTGTGTGTGTGTGTGTGTGTTATAACTTTCTGTCTGCCTGTCGTTTCGTTGCAAGATTCTTAGTATTGTTCCACCTTAGCTTCGTTCCTTCGTTCGCTATATTCTTTCTTTCTTTCTTTCTTTCTTTCTTTCTTTCTTTCTTTCTTTCTTTCTTTCTTTCTTTCTTTCTTTCTTTCTTTCTTTCTTTCTCCTTCCTTCCTTCCTTCCTTCCTTCCTTCCTTCCTTCCTTCCTTCCTCACCTCCCAGTCAGCAAAACTTTTTTGGTCTCTGCACAACATCACCCACGCTCTCTTCAAACATACATTTGTTTTTGTTTTTTGTTTTCTTATTCTTATTTTACCAGCCATCGCTTTTCTCTACATTCTCACCACCAAATCCACCATCAACACAAAAGCAATAACAACCGCTACCAGCACTATCATAACTATTACCACCACCACTCTTCCCACCAGCACCAGCATTGCTATTACAACACCCATCACAACCACAACAGTTACTAACATTACTATCATCACTATCATTGAAAAGAAGAATTACATCGGGTTAAGTGAGGGCGAATGCAAGAGACGTTTTGCAAACCACCTATCTTTTTTCCTGCACGTTGATAAAAGTAATGCTAGCCACGTATGAAATTTAAAGAGCAGCACCACACCACACCACAGGAAATTAAGTGGTGAATAGTGGAGAAATCTAAGTCATGTGTTAATGGATCTAAGAAATGCAATTTATGCGTAACAGAATGATCTCATATTCTTCTTAGATCCAGCAGTTCCAACACACTACTTAATTCCAGATCTGAAATTTTTAGCAGGTGTATACACATAGACAGGTTTCTTTCATCGAATTGGAGAGCACAACCCGCTCCGGATTGAGTTGCCGTCTCGCAGACTTGGACATATTTTCTGTTATTTTGTTTTATACCAGTCGTATTTAATCAGCTTTCTGCAATCAGGGAGGACAAGGATCTTAGTTTTCTTGATTTCATTTCCTTTTTCTCGTTCCACTTTGTTAGTGATTAGTTGTTCATCATTTTAAACCGACACTTCGCTGACTTTGAAATGCGCATTTTACTCAAAAACTTGTAGGTCGCGAATGCAGAGGACATGCGAAGACAAGAAAGCAATGAAACTAGCATGCTCTGCTTGTTGTGTAACGTCAATACGCCAGTACGACAAAGTGAATATGTGTTGAGAGAAAAGTTAGATATAAGAGATGCCTATGAAGTGTGCTAGAGAGAAGCCTGCGCTGATAAGGTCATGTGATGCATATAGGTAAGGACAGCTGCATAAAGAAGCGCCGATCACTAGATGCAAATAGAACTTGTAGAAGAGGGAGACCCAGGAAGACATGAGATGTAATAATCAAGACTGACCTCAGATTTTTGAGCCTCACAAGATATGACAAAGAACCGAAACGACAGGCGATTCATCCTACTCATGAAGATTCATTCAAATCAGGAAAAGAAGGTCCTAACAGTATATCTCTAAATGTCTTTTCTTTCACACTCATGACAGTTCTTCTCCACAACTCATTATCATAACATTCATCCCACCTTCATCCTTCTAACGATGGCACTATTTCTTCAGCCACCGTAATTATATGAAAGCAGAACTGCACATATTCCATCCTCCTTTTGTGGTACCTGTTATCCCTCTGCTTGGAATCATTTTTTTGTCACCCGCCCAGCACTTTCAACATCATCTCTTATTACTTTATGTTCCATTGAACATCCTCTTATATCTTCACCGATACTCTCCACCTTTACATCACTCTATTTCCACCCCTACATGATTCTAACCTCCATCTCTGTCTCTGTGCGTCTTCTCTCTCCACTACATTTCACATTATCGCCCTATTTTTCATCCATCTACAATTTCATTATATTCTTTCTATGTATTATCAACAATCACCTCCCTCTCCTCCTTGACCTACTCCTATTTTCCTTTATGTTTCCCAAACTGAGATTCACCATTCGCATGCTCATCATTCATTATATTCACCTTTATCCCCATCTCTACCGTCTGTTACCTTTTTTTCACACCCTCATTACCCTACTCATCTAACCACCTTCATTCTCTGTTCACATTCTTTCTTTATCTTCCCTTGTATACGGAGGTACGCCCTGACATCTCATTTTTACCATCCTTTCTCCCTTTTTAGCTGGGGTAGTCATGTATGTCCTCTACAGAAAGACACCTGGTCCTGCTCCAGCAGGGTTCGCCACCATCCCCGGCCGGAGCCTCATGGAGCTTTAGGTGTTTTCGCTCAATAAACACTCACAACACCCGGCCTGGGAATAGAAACCGCGATCCTACGACCGCAAGTCCACTGCCCTAACCACTGGGCTATTGTGCCTCCAAACTGGAACAAGTAAAACAAAGATGTATAGATATCTCTTAAACAAACTTCTATAATCATCTAGCGGCCAGAAATACATTTTTTCCGGAGAGAGAATATGTATAAGCCGCATACATGTGGCTTAGGTTTAGTTTTCAAAAGTTTATTTATATCAGCTGCACTTCCATATCATTGCAGGAAGCTGGCAGAATCGATAGCATGCTACACAATATGTCAACATTTTTTTACGACTTTATATTCTGAGTTCAAATTCCGCAGGGGGCCGACTTTACCTTTCGGAGTCAATAAAACAAATATCAGAGGTCTAAGTTCCGACTAGCTTCCCATATAAAAAAAAAAAAAAGGTTCAAGGTTTTTCTGCTTTTATTAGCCCTCTCCCTTCTCACTTAGCAAAATAAAAAAAATATATTTTCCAGAATAATTACGATGTATTTATCAATATTATTACTATAAAAGTTCATTTCCATGAATTAATGTTAAGTACTTTTATTTAATATTCATTTTGTTGATGTGGTAAGGTTTTATGTACAGCAAATCTGTTTCCTTCAAATTTTTTGCACTTCTGCAGGCGAAATCCTACATGGCAATAGGTATTTCTGTGACCGTGTTTGATAGCCAAAATAACATTGTGTCCGAAGACAGCTTGTATGTATATTATATATAAATTTTTGTTTGTATATTCACATTTATGTGTCGTGTTTGTTTTCGTCACTGTCTTCAACTTTTGCTCACTATGCCAATCAGCTTTTCGATGTTGGCGCCACCGCCAAAAGTGAAGAATATTATCGTTAAAGGCGTGAAATTATAATGATTTTGGGGACGATAAGTGACGAGGAAAGATCTTGTTTTATGTCTTTTGTGTGAATTTTACGTTCGTTCCTTTGTCGTGCTTCTGTTTAATCTTTGAAACATGTGTGTGTGTGTGTGTGTGTGTGTGTATCTATGTATGTATATGTATACATATGTATATATTTATGTATATATATGTATGTACGTACGTATGTATTTATGTATGTATGTATGTATCTATATGTGTGTGTATGTGTATGTGTGTGTATGTGTATATGTGTGTGGTGGATGATATTTTTTCAAGTGTCTCTTTATAACAATATTACTATTACTTACATTCACACCCATCTATACATATACATACATACATACATACATACATATATACAGCATACATATATACAGCATACATATATACATACATCATACATACAGCGAAGATTACATACATACATACATACATACATACAGCATACATATATACATACATCATACATACAGCGAAGATTACATACATACATACATACATACATACATACATACAGCTCTCAAACTGCCTTCATATCACATTCATTTATAAGATTCACGCACAAATACAACCTCAATATTTATCCAATATTCTCGCAGACACTTTTAATCCTTCTTCGTCTTTCTACACACACACATACGAACACACGCACGCACGCACTCACTCACACACTCACTCACACACCGACCAAAGTCACTCACAATCTTACCATCAGAAACATCAAATTCACGCCCATTCCTATCTCTCTGCCCGTTCTTTGTTTTTGTATCAAGCACTCACACTTCACCCCCTTCTATTGCACTGTGTCATGGTATTTTTCTTGTTATCTTTCGTCACTCAAGCTCCGCCCTATTTTCATCCCTTTTTTTCTTATCTAATCATTTACTCTCTCTCTCTCTCTCTCTCTCTCTCTCTCTCTCTCTCTCTCTCTCTCTCTCTCTCTCTCAAACAAATATTCACACCTCACCCTAACTTTATGGCTACATTTTTTTCTTTTTCCTTTTCGCATAAAACCCGCCCACTTTTCGTCCTTTTTCTTATCTAATCACCAACTCATCCCCTCTTTCTTTCTCCCCCCTCTCTCTCTCTCTTTCCTTCTATCGTACAAACATCCTCTTCATTAGCGCATGTTTCGTTACATAAATCCCGCTCACTCCTCATTATCTCTTTCCATCCTTTGTTTGCCACTCTGTCTGTCTGACTGTCTGCCTTCTCCCTATCTCTCTCTTTCTCATTCTCTCTCTCTTTTTCTGTTCATATTGTTTTCCTGTAACCTAACTAGTTTCCTCTATATCCTACCTACCTACCTACAATTTTGCACAAAGACCTAGATATATTCTGTTTCACAGAGAAAGGGCGAAAGAACTTGAGGCGGGTTCTCCAAATCCAATCTATTAGTGGTACAGTAAAGATTTGTAAGACATTCCAAAAATTATCCATCTGAGATTCTTATGTGAATGGATGCACACACTTAGGGTGTAAGCATCAACAGTTCGACAAACACACTAACTCGACCACATACTTACGAACACCGGAAATTTCTAAATTCAAAAATTCTTGTCGCTTGTCGACCAGCTCGAACTCTCTCTCCAGAACTTAAATAAAGCTCAAAGAAAAATCACACACACACACACACACACACACACACACACACACACACACACACACACACACACACACACACACACAACAAACGTACGTGATGATATCAAAAAGTTCCAGGACTAATTCTGTAGCGCGCCAACAGATGGCAGCACACGGTTGCGAGCGCAGTGAGAGCTAGCAGTGACCTCCATGAGACATTGTGTCGAGTGATATCACTGCGTTTACTTCGCAAGTTGCGAAATTTGTGTATTTGTGATCACGTGTATGCTGTAGTCTGTGCGATTTCGTCATGGATGGGAAATTGGAACAAAGAGCCAACGTGTAATTTTGTGTTAAACTTGGAAAGTATGCTACAGGGACATTGAGCATGCTTCAGCAAGCTTACGGCGACGAGGCAATGGGTCGTACGCAGTGTTTCGAGTGGCACGGGCGCTTCAAAAGTAGAAGAACGTTTCTAGATGACGATGAGTTGTCTGGAAGACCTGCTACGAGCGTCATCCCCGGAAATGTGAAAATTCATCAGCTTATGCGTACGGATCGTCGGAGGACAAACGACGACATTTCTGATGTTGTTGGCCTGTCGCATAGGTCCATGCAGCAATCCTAACGCCTGAATTGAACACGTGGCATTTCTCTGCCAAGTTTGTCCCCCGTCTGCTGACCACTGAGCAAAGAGAATACCGCGTCGAAGTGTCTGTCAAGATCACCCGTGACGAGAGTTGCGTCTACGAGTACGACCTTGAGACGAAGCAGCAGTCGTCACAGTGGCAGAGCTCTTCATCTCCACGACCGAAGAGCTGCAGCTTAATCAAGAGCATTCATCGTTTTTTTTCGACATCCGCAGTATTGTGCATCGAGAATTCGCCCCACCCCCACCCCCGAGCCAGGCCGTCATTTGAGAGTTCTACTGCAACTTTTTGAAACGTCTGAGGGAGGACATTCGGCGGAAGCGACCGGATCTGTGGAACTCGAAGAATTGAATTCTTTACGACGAAAATGCACCCTATCACCGAGCTCTCCTCACTCGTGAGTTTCTTCCTTAAACAATATGGTATCGTTTCTGCACCCGCCTTATCCGCCAAATTTAGCTCCTGCCGTCTTCCATCTCTTCTCCAAGATTAAAATGCAGATTAAAGGTCGCCGTTTTAACACCGTTGTCGAGATCCAGAATGAGTCGCAAAAGGTCCTCGACTCACTCACGGTAAATGACTTCTAGAGCGAGTGAGAGAGGGGGAGAGAAAGCGAGAGAGAGGGGGAGGGAGAAAGAGAGAGAGCAAAACAAAGAGCAATCACAACGTTCAGGTGTAACTTGGTCTAGAGGCAAAACGAGTTCAAGATGACTGTAAGTTGGTCTGGATGCCAGATTTGGTATCTCATCATTTCTATTTTCTGCTCACTTCAAAAATTGCTGAAACCACATTTTTGAGCGTTGGATCCACAGTTGTTCTCATCAGCTCAACCTGTTGGATTCAGTCTTTGACATGCTAGAATAAATACGAGT